>NC_040026.1:16937453-17196800 GCF_000972845.2 Larimichthys crocea
AGTGTGGTGGATCTGGCTGCTGCCATCTTGGCAGTCGTGCCTCTTCCGCCTCCTGGATACTCTGAATGATGCCTGGGTGCCTAAACAAGCCATCTGTAACAGCACCCACCTGTCAATCAAAGCAGCCAAGCTGTTAAATAAGCATAAGTTTAAGTCTTAATATAATATGAACGGGTAAAAAAATTCAGCCTCAGGTATGATTCCTTTAACCAGACCACTGCTGTACAGTTATATTTACTTTATGCTCATAACACACAAGTAATTATGTTTATTGTATTCTCATGCAACCAGAACTCTAATATTGTCTTTTTTTTCTTTTACCTAAATTGCATTGCTTAAATGATCAATTATAAAAACCTACAGCATCTTCAGTAATATACTTTAGTCCTAAAACTTGTTTAATTTTGGATTATATGTCAACATCTTTCTCCTCACCACCTTTAGAAAAAAAAGTAATTTTAATGTGAAATATCAATGAGGTGAGCTCGCTTCCCACAGTAAAAGTGATTTTCTGCCCAAGTGAAGTTCCAATTTCTTTGGCAGGTTATTCACGCTGGTTGGATGGTGAGTCACACTCCGGGAAGAGTGGAGGAGCATGAGTGGGTTTTCTGATGTTTACAGGTTGACTTGTGAATGCTTGAGATCTGCTGGTGCTCTCTGCAGGGCTGTGATATATACTGTACATCATTGACAGGATCTTTGGAGATATTATAATCTGCTGTGATTAAAAATGCAGTCACAACATCTCACTTATTACATAAACTACAAACAGTTTCAGCTAACTCCTTTCAACACTTCACAGCTGGACTTTGAGATTTCAGCTGGCCTCATTTCCCCAGTGTTTGTGATGGTGATGATTGTGTTCCAGATTAGTTATTTATACTCCTTATTGTTCTGAGGAGTTGTACACTCAAGACTTGGACTCGACCATTGTGAGATATAACTTAGTTAACTCCTTGAATACCTAAATACCTATTGTGATATATGTACAATATATATAAATATATATATACTGTTACTACTATAACTTGCTCTAGCAGAATTTAGACCTGGACCTGTCTTGCACCCCAAGACTTCACTTGGACTTGTTTCAAATTACTTGTGACTTTAAATGAGACTTTGAGTCAAGCTTGTCTTGAATAAGCTGATACTTGACTTGTAAACTAACCTGGGGCGGTGGTTATCTCAGTTGGTAGAGCATCGGCCCCATGTACGAAGGCTCAGTCCTTGCCACAGAGGCCCAGGGTTTGAATCCGATCTGCGGCCCTTTGTCATTCTGCATCTCTCCTTTCCCACATCCCTGTCACTCTTCAGCTGTTTATCAAATAAAGCTTGAAAAAGGCCAAAAGAATAACTTAAAAAAAAAGAAAACTGACCTGGACTAAGACTAAGACTTGGCTGACTTGTCTTAGTTTCAAAGGACTTGTGATTCGACATTGAGACTTGCTCTGACAGACGAGAAATGATCTGGACTTGAGTCGGATATGTCTTCAATGAATTACTCTGATATGGGTGACTCAGACTTGTTTCCAATAATTTGATAACTTCAAAAGAAAACATTTTTCCCTGAACACTCTGGGCGGTTTCTTAAAGTTAAATTAAATTTTATTTATATAGTGCCAAAACATAAAAGTTATCTCATGACACTTTCCACACAGAGCAGGTATACTCTTTATAATATAAAAGTGATTTCCTCCTCAGCAGTGGATGATTATTTTTTACATTTGAGAGAAAATATTTGTCATTTCCTTTTACTGCACTGTGATTTCACTCATATCTTGCGCAATTGGCTCCACAGTTGAGTGAAATGAATGCAAATTGGGCTGACTATGTCTTGGCAGCTCTGTTGGACATCATGCGGTGGTCAGTCCGATCTCAATGTGCCCCCTTGTGGGTGGAGCCATCTGCCAGCAAATGGCTGAAGGTGGTTGAAGATACAGATGTGATGCATCATTATCCGGTGACTGAGATGAATGATGAATGCTGGCACCGTCTGCTGTCACCTCATTGACAAACCCAGTCATGATTTCCCCTTTCTTTGTAGCAGCCTGTGTTGTATTTACTGCCATCACTGAATCTTTCTCTGCCGGCTTCATTAGCATTTCTAGGGTTGCACCAACATTGTTTCCAGTTTCTGAACTGGGCTGGTCAGAGGCATAAAGAGATTTCCTGGCTCTCAAAGAAGAAGGGTCGATTAAAAATGCATGCGGGTGCTTTTTGTCATTAGGGAGCCATCAGTGGTTGCAGGTTGACAATACAATTTCACATCATGGAAATGAATTAGGCTGAGCTCATTCATTATGAATGCCCGCTGGCTTCTTGTTCAGGACGGCCATTGTGTCATTTCTAAATAGATGAAAGCCAGGTAGGTTTGAGATAACCTGGTAGTGTATTTCAGGATGTAAAACATTTGTTCTTCTGTCTGGAAGAAACCTTTCTGCGTCTCGCTGGGTCGCGGCCTCGTCTACATACACGCTGGCTTTTAAAGGGGAAATTAGGACACTCGTTTTGCAACAGTATTCATGAGCTCCTGTGCTTTCTGACTTTTAAATATCAATTGATGACACTGTACATTGGTTTTAATGAATGAAACATCTCTGTCTTTTAAGCCAAATGCCAGAAAACGTGTTTTTGTAACATAAAATGTGTAAACTCATGAGCCGTGTTGTGGTTTAGTTTCTTTTTAGCCCACTTTGTGATAAGTATGCTCTAGTTAGGTAACAGAGATTTTGTCCTCTGCCCTCCATTCCTGATAATCTTCTACTTTCTTCTTTAGTTAGACAAACACAACATGACAGCAGTCACTTTTGAATCTTCCTGTGTGTGACTCTCAGTCTTGTCAGGTGAGAACACAGGTAACATTGATGGACGTGATGGACACGCCACCTGGAGCGCTATTTGTTTGACCTCTAAATATCGCAATGTGTTTATTTCCCATTTAATTTGTATTTACAGTTGAGGCTGATTTCCTGTGGTATTCCTCACAGTTCTTAAGTTTCACCTAATCTCTATCCATGTCTAAGCTGTCACCTGACAACCCTTGCTTTGTTCGCTAACACCCCTGGATCTCAAGTTTATTACCCTGCAACCTGCCAACACGTCTGCTCTGAACATCTATTGTCGTCCTCCTCCAGGCTTCGGTTTATTCTGCCACGTCTCCCCCCTGCAGAAAGGCAGAGTGACAGAATAAAAGCAATACCCTGTTTCTTTTATTTATTTTTATTATCATGCTGCTCCTCTGTGGCCACCGAAGCTTCGGGGCTCTGCTGCTGCATCCTTTCTTGTTTGTGTCTGTGAAAGCTGAAGCCACGTTCTGTCACCTCGCCCACTCTTCCGCTGCCAATTTACATGATGAGCCGAGCTCTTGTGTATTTATTTACACTGTCATATGTACGGTAACTGATGAGTCTGTTTGTGACACTGCTGTTTCAAACTGTGACTCTTTCTTTCGGGTTTATATAACACAATTATAATAGTCTTTACGAGCTGTATCAAGGTCTGTCAGTGCTCATTAATAAGCATTTGTTACGCACCTTGAAACACATGTCTGTAATTTCATCACACAGTTTGAGGTAGTTTATGCTTCTGAGAAAATAAGTTGAGCAATGACTAATGATTTACTTTCTTTTCTGATTATTTTGACAATGAATTGATAGTTTAGTCTCTAAATGTCAGAAACTTTCCACAGCTGGATTCGATGCCTTCAGATGCCTTGTTTTGTTCGACCAGCAGTCCAAACCCCAAAGAAAAAACAAAAAACTGTCACTTTGAAGAACCAGAAAACCTGCTTAAAAAATAATAATTACGTATAAATTTTCTGTCGATTAGCTGACTGATTAGTTCTTGAAGCTCTAAAAACCCCACATAATAATCTGTTTTTAAACATTATTCAAGACTAATGTATAGACATATTGTCTGTCTCTTTGTACACATATTTAAATTTGACTTTCTTTTTTTAAACTCACTGATCTTTTTTCACCCTTTTATCTGGTTGTGCTGTGTTAGAAAGCACTTTGTAACCTGACTTTGAAAAAAGTATTATCACCTTCTTTTTCTTTTGAAAAAGAAGGTGTCCTCCTTTTCCCATTTCATCCCCTCGAGAAGCGTCTGAAGATTAAACATCTTCTGTCTTGTTCTAAAGTATTATAGATGTTATGTAAAAGTATATTGTGAATGATTTAGTGTTATGGTGAAGTAATTATCCTTTTTTTTTCTCTTTTTTTTCCCAGGTGGTGCTCGTATTTGCTCTCAGCATCGGAGCCCTTGTTATATACTTCATTGATTCCTCTGAGTGAGTATTTTCATTGAGTTAAATCATCACAACTTCACAACTGATGCTGCTCTGGCTTGTAGGTCACAATCCTGTTAATCCTGTTTTAACCTTGTGCTGATAGGTAGACTACTTTTAAGGCTACTTCTTGCATTAGCATGATGTCCGGCCTCTATTCTACGAGTTCTTTGTTAAAGTTACATATAAAGTTACAAAAATATAAATGTATAATTCATATTGGATATATTCTGGTTTTGTTGCCATGTACCCTGCTGCTAAATGATGCTCCAGCTTTAAAGATTATAATAGTGTGTTCAACAATTGTATGTATTTCATAAAAGTATGAGACCTCAGTTATTATCTGGTTCGTGTACTCTCATAAATCCTCATATAGTGGATATACTGTAGTTTTAACTTTAATAACATTGAGTGCTGTGTGCTCTGTATATGGTATTTGAGCTCATGTACTTGTTGGCTGTTTTATCCAATCCCCTTCCAGGTAAACTGCTCTGAGCTTACTGGCGATCTCTGCTGACAAACAGCCAGTGCTCACAGATGAAATATCTTTAATCTCTGTAATGAAAGGATCAGACCCTCAAACAGGAAAGGAAAGACCAAAGTTCCTGTTCAAAACAATCACCATCACTCATCAAACTAGAGGAAGCGGAAGACCCTTTTAGCTCCATGTGCGACAGTATACTGTTACTGCAGTCCTTGGTAGTGTTTGGACAGGATGTGCCATTAAGAGCAAAACACACCGGGATAAAAGCTTTTATCAAGCCCAAAGGGAGTCTCCGCTGGGAGTAATGTTAAGGCAGAGACGAGAAAATAGGCTGTAAACTCATGTAATATAGCTCATGGTCCTGGGGGCAGGCATTCGGGTTATTTGTTATTTCATAAGACCGCATACTGTACAGCTGAGGGCTTGGCTAGCTCTGATGTGGTTTGCGAGCATGATCTCATTTCATTAACTGGACAAGCTCAGGTAGAGTTACATCCTCACCAGTGCCATCTGTGGCCTGTCGTTCTCGGAACTTACTAGTAGCGGCGCCCGATACCTTTCCACCTGATGAAGGATGACCTACGACCTCTGTCTTTAACCTTTTCGCACACAAGAAGGGGCTTTTGTTAAATACACAAAGAGGAATGATGCGACAGCACCTGTTCAATGACTCTTATATTCATATTCATCCCGCTAGGCTCTTTGTCCCAGTTTTCATTCAGTCTTGTCCAGGTCTTTCTATTATTCAGAGAGTATTTTTTCACTACCTGTCAACCCAACAAGCCCAGTACTTAAAGCCAAAGAGCAGCCAGTTAGCTGCTCTCTTGCATGCTTCTAAGTGTGCTGCAGACTGTAATAGATACAGCCCTTACTGTAATTAGTCTTGTGGGACTACTGAGGCTGTTATATGATGGACAGGCTGACCTGGCTTGAAGCGACACAGAGAGGGAGACGTCAACACAGAAGATCCACTTAGATCTGTAGCAGAGAGCTCAAGCTATGAGCCACACAGAGATGAAGACCCTGGTTAGGTCCCGTAGGGAGTTTTCCTTCATAAAGCGTGTCTGTACTTTGTACCCGGTACATCCATGTAGTCCCATGTAATTTGTAAGATGAACGTGGAGGATGTTGTTCTTTGTTTCATTAACGTTAAAGTGAAAGGTCAACACTAAAAGCTGGTGTCACTCCTTGATTGGTTGAAATTTTCAGTCATTCACTTATTTGGCCATTGGGGGGCAGCAAAACCCCACAACAAGCTGATAAACCCACAGCTTGGCATTTAGTTGTATTAAAATTAAAGATCCAGTGTGTAGGATTTAGTAAAACCTTTCGCTTTCCTTGCTCATCAAGGGAGCTGTATTCACTTAGCTGTAATCTACATAGCTAGCCACTAACTATGTTGTCCTTTTCATAAATGGTTGAACAGTTGGCGGAGCTTAAAACAAAACAATTAGCTAAAAGAGGCAGAAAACTGATGGTGATTAACTTTTAATTTGGGTGGTGATTATTTCTGGGTTCGTCACTGCAATTAAAGAAACTCCTTTCACGATACATTTGATTCATTTTTATTGGAATAAATTTTGAATATTGCATCTTTAAATCAAGATTTCGCTAACTGAGACTTATTTAAGCTACGTGACGTGATGCGTTTTATAGTAAAACTCGAAGATATTGATATGTTTCAAACTCTGAGTTATCTGCGTGACCTTTTACCCTCAGCGGATTCATCTTTTCTTGACCACAAAGGTTGTAAATGACGTGCGGTGCCGCGAGGAAACATACAGATCTCCTACGCGAGTTCTTCTGCTTTGTTTGATCTGAGTTTGAATTGAATGACGGAGGGAGAGAGAGACCAGAGCTACTGTGGGCAGGGAGGGTTTGTGATCCATAACAGGCTTAGTCCGTTTCCAAACCAGGCCTACTGGAACTCAATTATTTAGCACTGCAGGTCTGCCTGTGCTATATGGTCTGTCACCCTGCTGTGACAGGGATTTGCCAGGATGACGTGTCGTTACAGCGAGGGCAGAACTCTCCAACTTGTTAGGGCTATTCTTAGAGCAGCCTGAGAAATGACTGCTTGGGATATTTTTTCATCCTCATTGTAATATTTGAGAAATGATCTAGCAGCGGGACGATTTAATGTAGCAATTACGTTGAATGTAGCCCAAACAAAAACCTGCTAAAGTGCCGATAAGATGCAACAAAAGGGGAAAGAAACAGCCCGATATAAATGAAAGTGAATTCAAAACATCAACCAATTTCTCTTTTAATGATTAGATGACCTGCAAAACTTCAAAAATGCAACTGTTGTAATCTTTAAAAAGTGTAAAAAGCACTATTAGTAACATGCACTATTTTTGTCCATGAACAGTGTGCATATTGTTTGACTTTTGAGGATGCAAAAAGCGATTAAAGATCTTTAATTTTCTTGTTTTTATGAGGGGTAAATATTCAGAATACACATTGACGTGGAAGAACATATCGACCGATTAAATCCAGCACCTTTTGCAGGAAGTTGGTCACCTTTAGACACACCCAGTCACAGTAGAACAAAGGGTAAAATATTGTAGCCTAGTTGGAGTGGCGTGGTCACGTTTTACGAGGATAGTTTGAGTCTTCCTTATCACATCACCGACCTCCTGATCATCGACCAGTGTCAGTGCTGTATATCAGATTGGTCCAAAATAATCCCAGAGGTATTTTACCTCATGAACTCCACGAGGACAGTGTGTTTTATCAAACTGAGTTTATTACTTTTTTTTACATAACCAAAGCTTTAATCCGAGTGGTATTAAACAGCACAGGGGAGATTGTTGATGTTGAGTGATGAGGTGTGTGTTAGTGAAGCTTGTGAATGTGAGTATAGGGATCCCGAAGACTAACAAAGAGGCATGAAAACAAACTAACTTAATGTTTGAGAGGGACCTGCTTGGCATGCTGCAGAGAGGAAAGACTGTGAGGAATAATAATCAGCATGACTCACAATGACTTTGTGCTTTAGGGAAGTGGTTCCCAACCTTTAAAGACAGAGAAATATCAGTTTGTGATCCCTCAACATAAGTCAGGTGTCCATGAGTTATGGTGACTCAGCCAAAAATGTTTCTTTTCTTATGCTCAGATTCAATTTTTAGTATTGATGAGGTAAAACGATCCCATTGTTTCCCAAAACAAAATCTAAACTTTTTGTGTTTGTGTTGCAGTTATTTTCATTATCGTTTTGTGTAAGAAAAACAACTTTCCAGCTGTTTTTGTCCAAAAAAATCCAAAGATATCCCGTTTTAAAATAAAAAAAAATGTTACGTATGTTTTGGTTGAATAAGCAACGATTAATCAAATATTACAATTGCTCAAGCAGCTTCAGTTCTCTGGAGAACATTTGAAAATCATTAAGAAACCTTATTTGCTCTTCGAGGTTCTTCAGGGAACTTTTTAAGTCACAATTGCAACACTCTTGGTGGTTTGCAGAACATTTTTATGTTTAATTATCCTTTTTTCCTCTTAAAGGTCCTTTATAATACTAATAACTGGTTCTTTAAGTTGCAGCAGTGTGACTTGGTTTGGATAAAAACCAACAAATTTAACCAAACAATTTAAACACCTTTGAACAGCATTTTTTGTGTGAAGCTGAAGCACATATGGCTTTAGCTCATGGTTGGTATACGCCTAACATTGACTAACTTGGCTGTGTGTAGAAATTATTGTTGTTGTGCTATTTCTAATTGTAAAGGTAAAGGGTAATATTCTACATCCAATGTTTTAGAGAGAGCAACCAGAAATAAACTTTACTGAATTACTTTCTTAAAGTGATTTACCTAATGTTGTATTTAAAATGAAATATTTTTATTCAAATTATTATATGAACTCAGGGACAAATACTATTTACACAAAATTCTAGTAAGAGCTTCATAATAAATGCTTGTTTGAAGAACCGATAAGTAAAAGGCACTAACACGATTAACCACTCACTGTTTCCATCATAAACAATCTCCTGTTCTGTTTTTATTCATCTCATTTAACGATTCACTCAAATGAAATACTAATCAAACATGTATTTCACATCACAGCGGATAAAGCTAATTAACTGTGTAACCCTGAATGTACGGTAAACCTGTGTTTTCATTTTGGGTGTGACAATATCTTTTTTTAACTTCCAGGTCATAATTTTTATAACCCAGTCCTACTAACCTATTACAATCACATTTACTTGGTTATTTATTTCTCTTTATTTGAATTCTTTGTGCCAGATACAAGCTTTTTGAGGGTGAGACTTCACTGCATTGCTAGCATTTGCTATGGCTGCCTGATTTCATAAAAGAGTACATGAACCCTGCATGCATTTAACCCTTAAACTACTGCCTTGGCTCTGCATTTCCATCATGTTTAATTAAATATTTACCCTGAAATGTTGTCTGTGGGATTGGAAATGCAGGCCTGAAAGGAAAACATAATTTTCATTATCATTAAGTAATATTGCATCAGACAGATTGTTTTGCAGTTATTTAAGGGTTAATCAGGTATCTCGACAAGTTATTGCTTGTGTGACAATAAATGCATGTCCTTTCTCAACAGAAAAACCATTGGAAATTACCAACTATTGCACTTTTTTTTCAGTTCCTCTTCTTTTGGAAAATCTTAAAAACGCATTTTCAGGAAAAGAAGAATGCAACTTTTATGCTTTTCTTACATGAAATACTGTTGATGTATATCCAAACCTTTCCTCACTTTACTGCCAATATTTGTAAGACATTAACATACTTTGTTTCCCCCTCTGTCTAATAGTCCTATTGAGTCCTGTCAGAACTTCTACGAGGACTTCACGTTGCAGATCGACATGGCGTTCAACGTCTTCTTCCTGCTGTACTTCGGCCTCCGAGTAAGTAAAAAAAAAAAATTGTTTACGTGCATTCATATCTGTGTACCTAAAAACTGTGACTCTCATCTTGAATCTTGAATTTCCACAGTTTATTGCTGCCAATGACAAGCTGTGGTTCTGGTTGGAGGTGAACTCGGTGGTGGACTTCTTCACGGTTCCTCCGGTGTTTGTCTCAGTGTACCTGAACAGGAGCTGGCTAGGTAAGGATGCTCACATCTCTCATACAGGCTGATTGTACGGTGGCTCTTGTACTTAGGAGCCTGTGGTGCCACCCAGTGGATTTAACTGACATCGCAGCTGTAAGTGAACGCAGCAGATAATCTCAGCTCTTCACTAAAGCTGCAAAATGGAAACTTCTCGGTATATAACATGGGCACACCTACAAAACATTAAGCCATATAAGTTTGATAGTTTTGTCATGAAGTAAACTTCTTGCTGAGACGTTGCATGACATGCATGGGAAGTTTTGAATGATCCTCACTATTATTACTGCGGAAATAGTGCATCGAATTAAAAACCACGGCACAGCATGAAAACTGAAAAGCACGGTGACTCAAAAGCTTTTATCAGCTTCACTCTTGACAACACTATCAAACATTGTATGGCTGTCATCTGGTGTGCCCGTTTAAAACTCGCATTGATGCAAGTTGATTTGAAATGTAAGTTTCTCTCTCGTGTCACGGGCATTGTGCTGCAGGGGCGGGGGGTCATTCACATGCCCTTCACCTGTCCAGCAGAGCTCTTAAGTACACCTGCAAGTAACACTCGAATGAAATCACGTTGCTGTGATTGAAAAGTATGTGTATGGAGGAGGAAAAAAAAAGGTAATAAGCTTTGCTTTGGGGCTCGAGCGCTAGAATAGAAGTCAATCTGCTAAATGTGTGAAGCTCATCACTCGGAGAGGTCTGTGAGGAATTAGAGGATTAAGGGGGATAATTTTTTTGCTGCATTACAGGTTTTTTTAGCTGCTTTTTGTTCTGCTGTCAGCTGAGGAACAAACCTGCCGTGTAGCCGGCACCTCTCTCTCAGCAATGAACACCCTCTGCTTTAGAGTCAGTGTGACAGCTTGATAGGTACAGTTGCATAACGTGCCCGTGTGTTTTCCTTGGGCTAATGTACTGTGACTTATGGTGTGAGAAACAATAAAGGTAGAATAAGGTAGTGCTGACTTCTGGTGCCATCTAGTGGACATGTCAGAGTATGGTGGGCCTTTTAGGTCTTTCACAGTGTTGTTGTAGATCTGGGCAGCAGTCTAGAGTGTCCATATCATTGTTAGTTGCTTTTAGGGGGTTGGTTTGATAGCTGCAATAAATTTTTATCGGCCGTTTTATTGCTACCGTTGTAGCAAACTGCTTGTATTCAAATGAGTCGAAATTATTTTCAAATTTATCTCCAGCTCCAACAAGTCTTTGTGCTTTCCTGTCATGCATTTGCTTAACATTAGTGCTAATTCTGCTCCTATTTCATGTTTCTACACGGCTGCCATGCTGTTGTTTGTTGTTTGAAAAGACTTCTTCTTTCCTGCATCTGTTCGGTCCGTGTGGATGGAAAGATGTTGTTAAGTCACAATTGACTGTGACGCCAGTGTATATAACCGATCAAATTAAAGTTGATTAAGCAGGGGGCACAGTCAAATTCAGCTGCTCAATGTCAAGCTGCTGCTTGTTTGCTGAAGAAATTCTAGATAGAAACATAGTCATGATATTTTGTCTACATTGCACATTGTTGCTCTTAAATCATGATGTTTTTTTAATGCTGATGATGTTTTGACTGCGTTTCCCAGGGTTCCTGAATCGTTTCTGCGGTTTGTCGTTGTTACTGTTACCATTTGTGGAAGTGTTGTTCTTTTGTTGTCTGCTCAGCCATACGTGGCTCTCACTGCTGATTTACGGCTTCACACAAAACACAAAATGCAGCACTTCCTGCAAACACACAAACATTCGTGCACCTGGTTGACTGGACACAGGTTCGAATACATTTGTATCCAAATTTGCTGATGGAAAAATAACATCCTAGAAAATGACTCATTTCCTGTGGTTTGTGGAGCTGACTCCAGTGGAAGGATTTCTCTGTCAGAATCTAATCTCAGTCATATGGTCAGCGAGCAATTGGTCATGTAGGATTAATGGGCGATTTACTGTTTAGTTAAACTGAGGTTAAACAGGTGGCGAGGTCGTAACAATCTCGCAGCTGTCGAACTCCCTCTTCTGATCGAAACTCCGCATTTCACCCGGCGCTCGGCCAATCTGCCAATCCTCATGTCTGAAGATTTTGACACAAATAGACGCGACGGTACGCGCTGATATTCCCTCTATACTAACGCGTTCATTCATGCGTGACAAGTTTGCAGCAGCTAATGAGCACGATGAAGTGTTTCTCCCGCAAAGTCTGAAATGCTGACCTGCTGCAGGTGTGAAATACAAGCAGCACATTTATCTCTGACAGTGAAAATAATGCAGTGCGGTTAAAGAGAACATTACTCTTCCAAGATAAGATATTCACGTCTCGCTGGCGGCCACATGTGCTTTCCTCCAGAGCTGAAGTTCTGAACACAGAAAGACGACTTTTAGTCTAAAACTAAATGTCCTCAAATGCAAATGCTTTAAAGCAGACGTTCATAACGTGACGTTCGGGAGCTCCAAACATGTTGCACGTTAAATACGCTGCAGAATGATTAATAGCATAGGAACAAACATTTGAGTCATTTCAGTTTAGTTTGTCGTGTTGATCCTCAAAAGAGACGCTCCATTTTAATCCAAGCAAATATTCATTCATTATTGTTTTATTATCTGAAACTTGATTTGCCTGTAGACAAATTTCATATTTTTGCACGTTTAGTTGACCTGCTGTGCACTTACTCTCTTTGTTGGTGGTTCCCAACTTTTCTGGCTCATAACCTCGTAAATCTTTTTTTTTTTTCGACCCCTCAGATGCAAAAGTTCAACTTCAATCATTTGTGGGGTCATTAAGAAGCAAAAGATCCAGACTTTGTGTGGCAGAAACAACAACTATATTTCTGCTAATTATCTTGTGGCCCCCTTGGATTTATGTTATGACCGGTGAGAGGGTCATGAGGTCTCTCGTTTTGAAGGGTTAAGGGGTTATCCGAGAGAAGAAAAATGATTGTTTTGGTTGAACTACTTGAACTGCTGCAAATGGACAAACTGAGAATTTTGCTGCCACATGTTCTAAATTTTATTCCACATTCCAGATTAAATGGACTTTGCAGACTCAGATTTCTGTCAGCTGCTATATTTTTTTTTCCTGCTGCGCATTTAGTTCTAACCACAAACAACAATAGCAGTTATTACATCAACTTTAATTAATTTAGGGATTATTGCTGAACCACTAAATCCATAGAGAAAAACACAATTATTGCCAAAGCTTCTTATTTCTCCATACACAGCTTCACTGGCTGTTCACATGACTTTATTTTGTGCTATAAGACAAAGATACATGCTGTTATTGTGCAAGATTAGAGAATGGAATGGAGAGCAGTTACGGGGTTATAGGGATGAGATGTAGGTTACATTGTGAAGCCAGCTGATGGACAGACTCACTGCCTGGCCTCTTCCTTTCCCTGGATGAATCCTAAAGGAGCTTACACTCTAATATCCTGATGGGAAATGGGTTTGCTTTAAGCTCGCCGAACACGCCTCATCACAGCGAGAATACTATGAAGGTCTGAGGTAAATCAAATAAAAAATACTTCAGATACTTTTCGACGCCAACCTGTTGGGTGCTGCTGTGATGAAAGCATCTGATTCTTTGTTTTTTTTCTCTTTTTGGAGGAGGATCACAGATTTTCTTTGTGATATTTGGTGAGGTGGAAGCAGAATACTGAAGACGTGGATGTGAAGCTGATTTTTTTGGACTTGACCATTGAAACTTTTGCCTCCCAAATTTAATTTCCAGCAATGATTCCCACTAAGATGTTAGTGTACAGGGGGCCCGATGGAGGCACACACGCTCAGACGGTTTCTAACACAAGAAGGCGCAAGAAATCAACCGGGGAACTCTTCCAGAAGGGCTATAGGGTCAGGATGGGCCACGGCCAGGTCGGCGATAAAGAGGACCAGGACAGCATCTGGTACAGCCTCGGTGCATGCTTCCATGTAATATCCTACTGGGGTAAGACCTGCAGAACGTGGGAACCAAAGGGAAACTCCACTAAAGCTGAACGTTGCCGTGTCCAGAAGTCTTTGGACTCTGTGTGTCAGCTGGAGCAGTTTCAGGTTCAGGATTTGCTCTGTATAATGCTCCCCATCTGGCAAACGCTCACTTGAAATGAAAAATGAGCTTTTGGCGAGGCACATCACGGTTCACGTCATTTCATAAAAGATTATTTATTTATATTTTTCTAGCTGAATGATTGTCTGTAACATTCTTTGATTTGTGTCATTTGGCATTCAAACACATCTATTCCAGCAGGGGAATTTGTCTGCATGATTTATGCACGCAGAGATGAATTTTACTTCACTGCTCACTTTTGGCTGAGGTGGCTTTTAATTGTTTATGCAGCATCGACACTGCAGTGGATTTTTTATTTTTGGATCTATGGATCATTTGGCTTTTAAACTCAGGTGAGAGGTTCCTCTCAACAGGTAGTTTACTGCAATGCACCTAAAAATGATGCTTCGTGGACAGAAACAGCAATAATGAGGTCGTGATTCGACACATATGTATTATAAATGATGGTGTGATACAGTAAACCCGTACACGCGCTCAGGCTGGTGTTGCCCTTGCTGATGTTGTTTAACCTCCTTGAACTCTTGGCAACAGAGACAGGGTCTATTTTTTCCTTTGCCGTAAATACCCTCAAATTTCGGATTTGACGTCACGTCAGTTTATTCAATCAGTGTGGCGTGACAGCGTCCACCTGTCTCTAATCCAGGTTTTCATCTCTTCCATGTTTAGTTTTATCCAGCAGGAGTGAAACATGTATCAGGTTGATGCCGGTGCTTTGCGAGGCTCCTGTGTGTGTTGTGAGTTGATAGATCTAGAGTTGATCCGGGATGTTGATTTAGTTTTTTATCCCCACAAAATCCTAAAATGTTTATTTAATGATACGCAGTAACGCTTGCTTGATCAGTCGGGGTTTTTATTATTTTTATTTTATAAATATGAATCCAATGAAGCTGATAAACATGGATGAAAGTTTGAAAGGTACGGTGTTCTTGTTAAACGACAGTCGAATGCTATTGGTGTTGTTTTAATTGTTATTAATCATTTTGAAGTAATTTTTTTATGGTCTCTTTTTCTCACAGGCTTGAGGTTTTTAAGGGCCTTAAGGTTGATACAGTTCTCAGAAATTTTACAGTTTTTGAATATACTGAAGACAAGGTAAGTGTATTCATATTTTATCTCTCTTTTTGTCAATGTAGCAGTGTGAACATTGCATGTAAAGTGCGTTTATTTGTAGCCGTGAGCATGATTGCATGTTTTACATGTTTTTCCTGCAGTAGCACGAGCACTTGCTTTCATTTTATCTGGTGAACGTTAATACGAAATCTATTCATCAGCCCTGTAGTCAGTAACATGCTGTATTGTGCACGCTGCACTTTCGTGATGAACGAAGCAGCTTTCTGTTTCTGTCTCCACGCTGCTTAGAATTAAAGCTTTTTGCACAGATGTCAGACAGAGCTTATAGAGCAACAAAATGCTTTAGAATAATCTCCTCGCTCATTCACTCAGAGGAAGGTAAAGACAGAAACACAAAGTAGGAGAGAACAGAGTTCATGCAGGGACTTTGTTCACAAAATGCACGTTTACATTTACATTAGTAGTATTGTTTTTTGGCATGGGGTGAAAATATCTTCATTTGCCAAAAAAGAAACTAAACACACAACAAAATTAGATTTCACGATAATATTGTGTCGATGGATTATCTTAAATTGTGAATAAAATGAAATGAAATGCAGCAGCTTTAAGAAATTTGTCAGAATCTGTGCAGCATGTTATTGATTTCGATATCACTCTCTTACATTACGAGTGACAATATAAAAGCTGTATAATGGATTTTATAGCAGACATCATCTAAACTCTACTTGATAACTTGTGTTTTGTGTTCTGGTTCTTTTTTTCTTTCTTTCTTTTTTTTAATAGCAACTCGATAAAGCTGGTGAACCTGTGTTCAATCTTCATAAGCACATGGCTAACTGCAGCAGGCTTCATTCATTTGGTAAGTTAAAAGTGAAAGTATGTTGATATAGCAACATTATAAAAGTAAAAGTGAAAGAGGATAATAATCTTTTCTTTCTGGTTCTTATTCCAGGTGGAAAACTCAGGGGATCCTTGGGAAAACTTCCAAAATTCCCAGGCACTTTCCTACTGGGAATGTGTCTACTTACTCATGGTTACTATGTCCACTGTTGGCTATGGAGACGTTTATGCAAAAACCACCCTGGGTCGGCTGTTTATGGTCTTCTTCATCCTTGGTGGTTTGGTAAAAATCCCTCTTATTACTTACTCCTGCTTAAAATCCTCCATGCAACCAATCATCACACCCCGCCAGGTGTTAACAAGCGCTGGGACGCTCTCAACTCAGGACGCCCTTCACCTGTTGCTTACACTGAGGTGTTTTTGTGGCTCACCACTTCACCACAGTATGTTGCATGTCATGTATTTTATGAGTTGTCTACAGTATTAAAGCATTTATTCAGGTATAATGCTAAAGTTTTGTTCTGTTATTAATTTCGATATGATGTGTAGAATATTTGAGAATTTATGCTTTTGTTATTAACTGTAAAATTACTGTGGTCCCCTCCCTCTTTCCAACAAACACAATGAGACATGGGATGATTTATTTTAGCCTAACTTGATGGATGAAGCAACATTATCTCCGTTTTTACACACACACATATTTAAAGGCAAAATGGGAATGAAATGCATGAAGGAGATATTTTACAGAACGATAATATGATGATGAAATAAATACAGAAAAAACCCTTTGTGGGATTTTCCACAGACCTGAGTTAGCTGATAAAAAAGTAGCCAAAGATCATTTAGAGGACACTATTATCCGGATCATAAAGTATTACTCTGGAGTGGATTAAACAACATGGTGACATATTGGAATATAAAAAGGTTTTATTCAAGTGACATTTTTTATGTCCGTGGAAAGCCTGAATAAAATTTATGTGACCATAGAAATTTATGTGCAATCAATACTCAAATTAATTGTATCTCATCTTCAGGACAAGATTAAAACTCTAATTTGGACATCCTAAAGTTTCCACAGATACCAAATATGTCAGGCTGATCATTAATATTTCCATATGATGAAATGGTGCAGCCATAAAGGACTTATATTAGGACTTATACATATAGGTGTTTCTTTCAAAATACACTAAATATGTTGGAAATAGTTACTGAAAATGTGAAAAGACTTTGAAGGATATGTTACTGAAATGTGGAGTTAGAGGTTAAAACAGTTTTTCACCAGTTTTCAGGATTTTGTGGGCGGTCCTTAAAGGGTGGCTCGATGACACGATGAGGCCACCCTGAGCATACCCCTGCACCCCTAGCACAGAGATAGAGATTAACTCATCTCACTCAAAGTGTTTCAAAGTTAGTCATCTCATTTTCTGAACTCATCTGACATGTTTTAGTCGTTTTAAAATTGCTGCTTGACTGCTCCCACGAGTGGGCGTGGCTTCGGTGCATTCAGCGGACACGCCCACAGTCCTTGAGCTGAGAATACTGCTCATTTTTACCTGATTTTAACACCTGATTTCATAAACTTGTCGATATTTTTAGTAAGTAGACTTTAGTAGACTTTAATGTCCTCTTCCTGACACTTAAATATAGTTGAGTTAATGTCTGCCATCCATTATGGCTTCGCTACCAAAATCAACCCGCCATGTGTGTTTGTTGGACGAAACATGGCACATGAGGCTTTACCTTAATTTTTATAATTTGTATTTTTTGTATCACAGATTGACATACCGCTCATCAGCTGTCATTTTTCTCCTTTATTCTTCCAACATCCGTAAATATTGGCCTTATAATTTCCTTTTTCATTTTCATTCTACTTCTTAATATTTGGAATGTAACTGTGATATAACTTCAGGCTACATTCAGTCAGTATTGACTAATTTGAATGAATTGCACCATTTTCTTTCTCCTTTTTCCTCTTAGCAAATAAATATTAATACTACTCCTGCACGTTCTTCGTCTTTCAGACCTCTCTTTAAAGTAAAAGTAGAGGACCTTCTCTTCTTTGCCTTTCTTTTTTTTAGTCTCTTCTTCTGTCTCCTATCTTCTCCTTAGGCCATGTTTGCAAGCTACGTCCCTGAAATCATAGAGTTAATAGGAAACCGCAAGAAATATGGTGGTTCCTATAGTGCGGTTAATGGGAGAAAGTAAGTATTCAAGGAGGCTCTACTGCCTCCGCCGCAGTAGAACCTTCTCTGCATGCCCTTTTCTTTTTCTTTTTCATGCATGTAGGCCATGTTTGCTCGCTACGTGCCAGAAATTGCTGCTCTCATCCTTAATCGGAAGAAATATGGAGGGAGTTATAACTCGACCAGAGGCAGAAAGTAAGTCAAACAAATAAAAACAGCAAACTTTTAATGGTGTGGTTTTGTGTGACTCAAGTGGCCCTCTCACGAAGAGGTGACCCTGATTTTTGCTTAAACAGATATCACGAAACTGTAATTTGAGATGTAATAATCTCAATTTAGCACTGAAGTCACACTGTGACTGAAGAACTTGGCCATGATTAATGTATAGAGTTTATTGTACTGTACTGCTGCTGCTTTTATATGTGTGCAAGCTGTCATTGCTGCTTATCGCAAATGAATGTCTGCTTTTACAATGCAAAAAGTAAAATCTCTTCAACAAGTGATTTCTGTCTATTATTGTCAGTCATTGTTTTTCTTTAAAAAACAAATCTGGTTTGATTATTTCAATTTGCTTCAAATAATTCCAGGCAATCATTTTGTTAGCGTGTTGAAGGAGAAGTCTGAACTCTTATTGGAAGCAATTTGAAATAACCTTGCTGCCAGACAGATTTTTTGTTTTAAGAAAATTAGACTTTGACAGCTGAAAAATAGACAGAAATGAACTGGTATGACAGATGTTTTTGCAGTGTAGTCATGTACATGTACTATTGTCATGCTTACAGGTTGGCACATGTAGGATTTTCTTCTCAGTGATATAAACTATTCATGCTACTATCTGCATGTAAAAGCATGGTCACTTATTATAGGAGGAACTCCTAAAGGCTTAAAGCGAACGTATGTAACTCTCATTGAGAAGCTGCCACTGTGGCCACAAGTAACAGTTACAATGTTAAAACATGGTGTCAAGTAAGCACAAAAGAGTAACGTCAGTTAAATGGCAACATCTAGCTAAAGTTTGCTAACATCGTGTGTCATTTCTTCTTTCGAAATCTGTGAAAATGTTACATAATAGTCTCGGTTTAGAGCTCTGCAATCGTTGCTTTAGCTACACCCAATTCATAGTCTCACATTAGAGCTCTGTGATCGTTGCTATAGTTAAATCTAGTTCATAGTTTTACTTTAGAGTTCTTTAATTGTTGCTATATTCACATCCAGTTCATAGTTTTACTTTAGAGCTCTTTAATTATTGCTATGGTTATATTTAGTTTGTAGTCTGGCTTTAGAGCTCTGTAATTGTTGCTGTTGTCACATCAAATTCATAGTTTTACTTTAGAGCTCTTTAATTGTTGCTACGGTTATATTTAGTTCGTAGTCTGGCTTTAGAGCTCTGTAATTGTTGCTATATTCACATCCAGTTCATAGTTTTACTTTATAGCTCTTTAATTGTTGCTACGGTTATATTTAGTTCGTAGTCTGGCTTTAGAGCTCTGTAATTGTTGCTATATTCACATCCAGTTCATAGTTTTACTTTAGAGCTCTTTAAATTGTTGCTATGGTTATATTTAGTTCGTAGTCTGGCTTTAGAGCTCTGTAATTGTTGCTATAGTCACATCAAATTCATAGTCTCAATTTAGAGCTCTATGATCGTTGCTATAGTTACATCCAGTTCATAGTTTTACTTCAGAGCTCTGTAATTGTTGCCACGGTTACAAACACTTTATCGTTTCACTTTAGGGCTCTGTAATCGTTAGGGTTACATCCAGTTGGCATCTCTTGGCATCCTTGAGCAGTGATTTACAAAAGTGATTTAAACTTTTTACCTTTGCATCGCAGCTGAACGTAGCTTTATTCTACGGTGGCACACTGAGAGAAAGTCCTACATGTTTCATGGTGTCTTGTAATTAAGCTGCTTCTTGTCAATGTACATTTGTGTCAAATTTGTGTTCGTAAAATCAAGTGTTTTCAGTAATTCACAGTTTTTTTTCCACCCATCTTTCTGCACACCCATGAAAACTCAAATGTGTATAGTAGAACATTTGCTTAAATTACAAAATAAAGCAAATATGATCAATGAAAATCAATGATTGATAGACAGCTCTACTAATAATCTAAACTACTAGATTACTACTAGATTACTACTAGAGTTGAATCAGTTTATGTTTCTATGTTTTCTTGAAGGGTAATTAATAATAATTTATTCATAACAGAATAGTTAATTTATGGTAAAATAATATGCATTACATTTAAAGGGAGACTTAATAATCTTAATTTACAGAGTTCAGTAGATGTATCTGATGTATACATCTACTGATCTACCATTGCTTGCTTCATGTTAATTTTTGGAATCTTGTTTTTCTTTTCTGGAAAAACTTGTCTCGCTCTGCTTGTATATTTTTCATGCTTTGCCTCTGAACATTCTTGGCCTTTATCTTCAGTCTGACCTACACCCTCAGAACCAAATAAAATCCTGAGTTTACAGGAAAAGTTTGACATTTTGGGAAATACGCCTATTCACTTTCTTCCCGAAAGTTAGAAGATAAGATCGATTCCACTCTCTTGTTTGTACAATAAATATAAAGCTAGAGCCTGGAGGCATCTGGGTGGGGGGAAATGAAATGCAGCTCTCGCCCCTCCGTCATTACTAACACTGAGGTGCCCTTGAGCAAGGCCCTTTAACCCTAGACTGCTGGAAGTCCAGCGGCCAGCAGATCAGACTGTGGTTGTACTGGACAGCTTCCAGGTGTGAGTGTTATCAGGGCGTTCCTGAAAAACACTCAGATTTCAGTGTATGGATTAAAACAAACAAGATACAATGTTTTAATTAGTGCGCCTTAAGGGCTGGTATGCTTACTTTTGTCTTTGTAAGCTAAGCTTAGCTAATTGCCTCCTTGCTCCAGCTCTATACGTAACACACAAACATGTGAGTGGTATTGATTTTCTCGTCTAACTCTTGGCAAAAAAGCAAAAAAAAACCCAAAACATTTATTTCCCATAATGTCAAGCCATTCCTTTTACATATAACACTTTTGTGTCTGAAGCTCTGCAGCTGTTTCTAAAGATAGTGAGATTCTGCTGGATGCCTCTAAACAAAATACGGCTTCTTGTAGCATGCTTTTTCGTACTTGTGGTCGTTCACTTAATTTTAAAGAAGCCAGACTTGGTTTGAAACATGCTTAAACCAAATCTCTGCTTCTTTTGTTGGTTAATTTTGTAGAAAAAAAGCACACTTAGAGCTTTTTAAAGTGATTTTTGTGTATCTTTGTATTCATTATTTTGTCTATTTTTTGATTATAGGTGAATTGGACATCTATTAAGCTTCTTATTTATTCGTATGGAAATAATTGGTTAAAATTGCTCACACAATCATCTGGTGGACACAATCATCTGGCATTAAAAATTTAACAGCTTGCGTGGTCGTTAAATTTCACCAAGAGCCAACAGAAATGTAGGAAATCTGTGTATACAGTTGTCATCCCTGTATGATTTCAGTTTTAGTTTCCTAGAATTAAATATTAATAAATGCACATATTTTTTATGTTTACTTTAGCTATTGTCCCAGCTGGATGGAATTATTAGCATTATTATTTTTCTATTTCCCTCTGTCTTCTTCCTTATGTCTACTTCTTGCCATTAATATCATTACTGTTACAGATATAACTCCCTCTTTACTGTTCTCCTTTACTGCAAAATAACAACAATTTTGACGCTTTTATTGTACATTAAAGACACAGAGAAAGACGGCAGTACAGTGAGCTTAGACAAAATGTTTATCCCAGTAAGTATCTGAAATGATTTTTTTTTTAATATTTTCTAAATAAAAGTAGAAAACACACGTTTAGGAATAAATCTAACCTGTGATTTGTGATAATCGAGATAGACTGTGAGCTGATTTCATAATCTCCATCTAAGTAAACTCTGATCCTTTTATAATCTGGTACTGAAATCCACAGCGCTCTCTGACCTGCTCGTTCAGCCCTGACCCGTCACGACAGGAACATCAAACATCCCTCCTGTTACTTAGCTTTTATTATTTCCACACAGATTTTGAATCAATCACCTAAATACAACAGCACTGATTACTTTTCGTGTCCATTACTTCTCATCTCAGATTTACCTTTCGATTCCAGGACAAAGATGAAGATGAAACGCCGATCTGTGTCTGTCTGTGTCTGTGTGTGATTTTTGTTTTTGACCTTTATTCCGAATATATTTTATTTCATTATTATTCTGCACCTCGTTTTCCAGGCACATCGTGGTCTGTGGTCATATAACACTTGAGAGTGTGTCCAACTTTCTTAAAGACTTCCTACACAAGGACAGGGATGATGTCAATGTAGAAATTGTTTTTCTCCATAAGTAAGTACAAAACTTTTTTTTTATTTTTTTTTTTCCACTTGTGTCCCTGAAAAACAACAAATTTCATTGCTCACGAAAAAACAATCTTCTCCTCAGAGATAAGACACAGCGTTCCTCCTCAGATTTAAGAGTCTCTCTTTTCCCTCTCTCAGTATTTCCCCTAATCTTGAGCTGGAAGCCTTGTTCAAGCGACATTTCACCCAGGTGGAGTTTTACCAAGGGTCTGTCCTAAATCCACATGACCTGGCCCGAGTGAAGGTAACAGATAATACGTCTTCCTCAGCTCTTTTGGTGCCTATAAAGCCCAGTTGGATATTGTTTAATCTGTTTGCGTTGTCTGATTTTGCTTCTAGATCGAATCAGCAGATGCCTGTTTGATTTTAGCCAATAAGTACTGTGCTGACCCTGACGCCGAGGATGCATCCAACATCATGAGGTAAACCACGATATAAGAACGTTGTAGCTTCTGAGAAAAACATACATACATTCGGAGTGGAAGAACTAAAATTGGTAGAAGATCCAGGACAAATTCAGATGAGAAAACTCCACTTCTCTTAATGGATTTCAGAGATTATCGAGTGTTTAATGTGGGAATAGAAACTATTTTAGAATTCATTAATCTAATCACTATACTCCTGATTGAAACTGTAATAATCTGTTTATACATAAATCAGTGTGACCGTGCAAAGAAGTAATCATGTTTCTCCCTTCAGCTGTTACTTTGTTGGCTTTTTACGGTATCACAAACTCAACTGGTTCATCTTGTGTTAACAATAAAGAATCTATGAAATGAAAAAGATATTATTATGTCAAAGAGGTAAATAAAACAGCAGTTGGTAAACTCTGCAGCAGCATGCGCTCTAGATTACTGACACAACAGGCCAAACGATTGCACTTCGGAAATTGAATGCCAGTGTTTGATATCAGTTTCCTGGACTTTTTTTTTTTTTTGTGAGTGTAAGCAAGCATGTCCGAGCTGGCTCTGACTATAAGCAGAGACTCTCAACATGAAGCTCCTGGTGCTCAGTTTCCCTTTTGGAAAATGATCAAGAACTCAAGAAGAGAGGAAACATGAATCCGATACAACTATTTTGTTTCACTGAAGAAAACAACAACATGTTGTGTCTTTAGCTTCAAATCTCTGAGCATGAATGTAAAGTTCCAGTTAATTGTGTTAATAAAATATTATGAAAATAATTTATTAGAGCTGTCAGGAGGTTTTATGTTTATGTTCATGATATAAACACCCACAGAAACAGTGGAAACATTTTGCAAGCTGTCTGATTTTTCTTTGTCCATTCTGTCACACATCAGAGTAATTTCTATCAAGAACTACCATCCAAAGATCAGGATAATCACTCAAATGTTGCAGTACCACAATAAGGTTGGTATAATCTCACTTGTATCATGAAATACAAAGAGTTATTTTTGTCTGCATCTTCGTATTTCTCTAAAGCTACCATGTAACTTTGTTTTTCTCCCTCTAGGCCCACCTTTTGAACATCCCAAGCTGGACCTGGAAGGAGGGAGATGATGCCATTTGTCTTGCAGAGCTGAAACTTGGCTTCATCGCTCAGAGCTGCCTGGCTCAAGGCCTCTCCACCATGCTGGCCAACCTTTTCTCCATGAGGTCCTTCATCAAGGTAGCCACAGCTAAGATCCATCCATCTGTGCTCACTGGAATAAGTACAAAAAGTAAAGTTGGCCATAAACGTAGAGTCTGAATAGAGAATAATGATTATCCCACATGAGCAGCATCTGGTGAGTGGGTGTGGGATAACTGGTAAAAGAAAATGATTAATTAAACTTCAATCATTTTGTTTTATGTGTGTTTGTGATAAAAAAAAAAGCTTCCTGTGATAAATCTTTGTTGTAGATTGAAGAAGACACGTGGCAGAAGTATTACCTAGAAGGAGTAGCCAATGAGATGTACACTGAGTACCTGTCGAGTGCCTTTGTGGGCTTGTCCTTCCCTGTAATTTGCGAGTAAGTAAGCTGAAATCTTTATTTGAATTAAAAGTTGTGCTTGCGGCTTTGTCTTTTGTTTTCTTCTCTGCTACTTTTCTGGACGTGAGAAATGTTGAAATGCTTTGTGACATTTTTTTATTCTTTTAGTAACTTTAAACTTTAAATGCAGCATCAGTGGTACTGTAAGACGTTAAAGATATACAAGTGTAGCAGTCTAAAGATTCTCCATAGGAGCTGAAAGTGGCGTTTCTCCTCATTTTATTTATCTTAAGATTATTTTTTAATTACTGGGTTTATTAGCTGAAGACTCAAAGATGATTACAAAAAAGACAAACAGTCCGTTACATAGAAAAAACAGGTGCTCAGCCTCTTAAATACAAATCAGACCTCAAAGTAGAAAAGAGTGCCTTTAAAGCTAAGCTAATTTCCAGAAAACTACAAATACGAAGCGTGTTTGAAGTCTTATTATGTTGTTATTCTCTTTTGCAGACTGTGCTACGTGAAGCTGAAGCTGCTACTGATAGCTATAGAGTACAAGTCTGATCGAAGGGAAAGCAGGTAAGTGGATGTGCTCGCAGTGGCTTGTTGAAGTCATTAAAATTCACGGCTGCAAAAACCAAAACACGCAGGTGTGTTTGCTGTCAGTATTTGCTTTCAGTGATGAAGCTACTTTGAATCAGCTTCTCTGTTTGACTGCAAACACAAAGCGCCCTGCAAACTGCGCTAAATTGGCATCACAAGCGCCTCTGATAACGTCCTGACAAATGATGTCATGGGGGAGGTGACAGTTGGTTTCTGAAGTATTATTTCATGGTTTCTCCAATGCACTGATGCTTGTTTTATACTATTTGAAGTGTCACTGCTATCTGCTTTCATCAACTTAATTTAATAAACAAGAGGCTATCCTGCCAAATGAGTTTCAAGAACTAATCCTGCCAGCATGTGCCACTGCCAGTGATTAGTGCAAAGCCTTGCAAATTCTGTGATATAACTTTCCACTGTGACATCTTTGGTCTATAAATCCTCACAGCACCCTGATAAACCCTGGAAACCACGTGAAAATGCAGGAGGGGACCTTGGGCTTCTTTATTGCCAGTGACGCCAAAGAAGTAAAGAGGTAATGAATGGGATCTGAGATTAAATGGGGTCTAATAGTAAAGTCATAGTGTTTTTTTCATGATTTATTGCATTAGCCATTCAGTATCTCTATGTACATTCTCTCACTTGAGTTATAAAATGTAGGAAAAAGGGCAAAGATAACACCCAAACTTGTAAACAATTCATCAGAACGCTGTATATGTTTGGCTCCTGCACCTGCCTCCCACTTTTTGATATATTTCACCTTGTGTATGACAAATGCCTAAGATGCCTGTCTGACTTATATTGGTGTAACCAACCTGAAAGCTGAAACCAGAAGATAAAATGATCTTGGATGTCGGCTGCTCAGATTAGTTCACATGGGATTCTTGGTTTTCTTCCACAGGGCGCTTTTTTACTGTAAAGCCTGCCATGATGACATTACTGATCCCAAAAGGATAAAGAAATGTGGATGCAAGAAATGTAAGTGACTGCATATAAAAACATTGTTTCAATTAGCATTTTTTTCAAAGACTAAATTGAAACTGAGGTTAGCAGAAGTCTGGTGGTGCGACGGCATATTTACATGACCTACATAGCGACGTGTCCAAACCACTTAGTTCCTGCATTAATTATTCATTTCTTGAAACCTTGTAACTCGTGTATAAGGAGAGGTCATCGGATTTCTACCTGCTGCCAAAACAAACAGGTGCACTCTAAGTTTTCCTTGTAGAACTACAGGTTTGGGCTTCAGCATGACAAAACATAGCAGTAATGGGTCAGTTCACCCAAATCACCGGTTTATTTTTCAGTTTTGTGGTGTTGTTTTTAAGTGTGAGATTTGGGTGAACTGACTCTGTAAGTATTCTTTCTTTTTGGTTTAGGTCGACACCATTTCTCTGAATTATTCAGCATTTATAGATTATTCTCTTTTACATGTGATACTCGCCTACAATCAAGCTAGTTTAAAGTCGTCTCAAACCACCTGTGAATACAGCGTAAACGTGCATTTTGTCTGTTTGCCTGTGTGGATGTTTGCTCTGTTTTCCTTTGTATAATAGCTATCTGGGCTATAACAATTAACTGATAACTTTATGAGGCTGATAGGCATTCAGAAAGACTGTTGACACCACAGGTACCTGTCTGGATCGTGTGTTTCTAGACTTTAAAAACATCATGTGTCCCTTTGTTGATCTTTCACTTGGATCTAATACAGTTTGTCTTGTCTTAACCGTCACAAGTAGCAGCTAATCTTAACATTTGATGTATTCTCTTCCTGCTGCTTGGGAACTTGACACACTTTCCTTAAAAATTCACTTTATAGTGATATATTGTGAGTAATGTGGATTCATATCCCCTCCGAAAACAAAGCCTGCTACCCCCTGATTGAAGCGATCTGTTTGAATGTTACTGTACTGTAAATGTTGCATGTATAATGTTTGATGCTGCCTGGATCCCCACCGTCCCCCCGTCCACCCCCCCGTTGTCATGTGCACGTCACTGTCAAATCGATGAAAACATTCAACAAAAATGAGCAAATTATTTGAACTGTTATAAAATGTGATCAATTTTGGAACAAGACACAAAGAGACAAGGGTAAACAGTTGAGTGTGCAATATAGTTAGCCGGAACATTTCATTAATGCCCTCTTCAGTCGTTAATACTCTAGATAACCACCAGATGTCCCCACAGTTCTTTGACAAACTAGATCACAGCTGGAAAGCCACTAGAGAAATAAGGAACATTTCATTTGAACTGTTTTGATAAAAGGAATAAATCATTTGACACATACTCCAAAACGATGTAATTCACTGAGGTGACTGCACAATTTCTCCCGGCACATCTAACATCAGCAATGTTTTGGGACAAATGGCAAAGTTGTTGTGCAGTATGTGTTACTTGGAGGATGTCAAATGAATTTATGGTCTAATACAATTTCACACAAGTGGAGCTTTGTCGTTTTTGTTTTGGTCCTTCCAGGATGCGCTTACAGATCTATCTAAGTTTAGAAAACAGTTTTCTGTGAGACATCTTCGCATTTACTTTGACCTTTTGTCAGAGAATTCTCTACCATCTTGCCCCAGAGATTCAGTTCTTACTGGAGTTATAAACCAGAACAAATATTTGTTGTAAAATACAAACACATGCTCAAATCAAAAAGTAGACATACAGTAAACTAAGTGTAGAGCTGAAGTCGGGAATTTGTTGGAGTTATTGTATGACCTTGCCCTCCCTCGCCACTCGTGTCACATTTAGGACCTTGTCATTTCATCCCCATCCTACTAGTTCCAGAGATGACCCAAACTAAATTCAAAATTTAAGAATATGACATTTGCACGGTGTCAAGACTAAGTTAATCTTGTGCATCCCAGCAGCAGCCTTCCTCTGTGCCCTGTCTTGCCTTTGTCCACTCTTCCTCCAGAACGACCCTCGACATTAACCTGCTCTTCCTCTCCTCTCGTCTGAACCCGTGACTGTAGCCAAGAAGCCCGCCTACAAGAAAATGAGACTGGCATGTTGTTTTGATTGCGGCCGCTCAGAGCGGGACTGCTCTTGCATGCCAGTTAATGTGCGTTGTAACTTGGACTCCCCTCAACGCGACATCCCACTCTCTGCTGTCTCTGTTAATGATTGCTCAGCCACTTTACGTGCCTGTAAGTTGTCACCATGACATGTGCTCTTCAGTGTTTGTAACATGCACTGTGTTAACCGTGCAGTGTGTCTTTAAGCGTGTGTGCTGTCTAGCTCTAGCAGTTGTGTCGTTACTGTCACGGATATAGATGTTGCTTTGCTTGTGTTGCTACTTTTGGAGGTGACTTTTAACTGTTGTGAAGCATGCCAGTACACTGTTTCGCTGGTGTTTTGTCAGAGAATGTGAATTCAAATTGAGGTTTTAGTTTAAAATTAGATCAACGGTCACTAATGCAACATTTTTGCAGAGTGTGAAAACTAATTCAAAATAAAATAGCATGCTCCCCCTTCCCTCCAGTGACCTCACCAACATATTTCCAAGAAATTAAAGCTGAAGCCACGAAAAATGTACAGCTGCGCATCCCCGCTGCAAATCTCTTGATGCACGCTCAAACCTGAGAATCTTGGTGGAGAATTTGCATGCATTTCTTCAAATTATTTGGTCCAATAGGAGTGTGCTGTAACGATGTCACTGGAGAGGATAACTTCATTTCAAGAATAACCAAAATAACATTCACTTAATCCAAAATATTTCACTACTGTACCCTCCAGAAATGGGTGAACAGGATAGGATTTGAGATATTTATATGTATGAATGCCACTGACAATTAATTAGGAAAAAAAAAAAAAAAAGGAGGCACCTGAGGGCATTTTATGAGGGAAGCAGTACATATTGGGGTTAATGTAGTGGTTTTATTAAATTAAGATCAAAAGCTTGAGCAACCACTGGGGGTAAAATCTCCAAAAACATATTCAGTACACAAACCAGTGCCCCGTTCATTGCCAGCAGAGGAGCTCTGGGTTTCTGGGTTTTTAGTCTCGTGAAATTGATTGAATCGTACAATAAGGTGAACAGAATACAAATGGAATAGAGCTGGATTGTATTGGATTGCCAGAGGAATAGAAGACAATAGAATGATGCTGGATCGTATTGAATAATTGAGCTGCACATGAATTCTTAATTCAAGTGTGATTCCCCTTTTAAAGCCAGAGGGCATGTTAAATTGTACTGATGTATCGTAGAAGGCATGAAGAATGTGTCCAGAGTTTGCGGAGCGTTGATACAATTTGCTGGAAAACATTGTAGACTGTCATACACTTTTAGCGAATGCTTCTTGATCAAAGACCATTCTGTGTATAGTTGAACGTCTCTGGGCATTTCCAACCCTCAACATGTCTTCCAGGGTTTGTGTGCTGTGAGGCCTCGCCTGGCGAGCTATGCTCAAGCAGAGCTCCGGAGTTGCTGTCGACACGGTGCGGGAGATGCGTGGAGCGAGGCCTTATACGGCCTGACATGGAAATTATGTTTGCATTTTCATTTTTGGAGTGCTACCGGTTGTCATGAAACTCAGCCTGACAGTTCCTAACCACCAGGCAGCCGAGTGCCCCCCCCCCTCCGCCCCTCTCCTCCTCTCTCTCGTTGTGGGACAGATGCTAGCCTGTTAGTCCTGTGACTCTGCTCGCGCCCTCCGATTGCAGGCGACAGATGCCAGGACCAGCAAGGTCCCTGTTTGAACATTGCTGTCACTGTCCTGCCTTAAGCTCAATGCATGACCTTTATTATAAGCAAGGGGATGAAATAAGGTACTAATGAGCATGTGTGGGACTCACGGCTCCAAAAAGTGAGTCACAGAAAGTTCCATGTATCCGTGCAGGTTTTTGTCGGGCAGTGCAGGAGAATGGGAAACAGCTTTTGGGAAAGGGAAGAAAAAATAAACACTATTGACTTAAGAACAAGAACACATACAGTATTGTCACATATTGTGAGCCTTGTTACCTTCATACCTCTTGACTAATGCTGGTCGACATAGCAAGCGGAGGTGACTTCATGTGAAAAGACCTCTAGACAAGTTAAGACCAGGTTAAATTTGGTTTATATTTTCAAGGTTAAACAGCATTTTAATGACTATATTACACCGTGTGCTGCAGCACATTGACATAAGGTTATTTAATGCTGCTAGAACAGTTAGCTTTAGTCAATCAAAAAAAAAATGCAGATATTTTGATAATTTATTCATTATTTTAAGCCAAAATACCAAAAAAATTCGACTTTTAGCTTCTCAGTTGTGCTGATCTGTTGTTTTTCTTTGTCTTATATGAACATAAATCAATATAATTTGAGTTTTGAATTGACACAATAACATTTTATAGATATCTAACCACGTTTATCCCAGGTTTTACCTCGACACCTAGACGCCTTTTTGATTGCAAATCACCAAAAATCAATATTTACTGACACGTCAAACATGACTGTTGATTCAGCAGGTGACCACCTCCAAACACTGACAACGATCCACTGTTCAAGCTTACTGACCACATGGCTGAAAATCATATTTCTAACTGACCCTGTGTTTTATTTCTCATTGCTTTGTCCGTGTTGTCTTCAAGGCACCACTCTTTGTTTTATTATTATTATTATTATTATTATTATTATTATTATTATTAAAGTGCCTTAAAGAGAAAATCTCTCAGTTCCCAGTTGTCATTTATAATTTGCTTTCATTACAACCTGTTCTTCCCTGTAACCTCTCATCTGTCTCTGCATTTTTCTCAGCTAAAAATAGCTATAATGGATATATCAAATCAAGTAAGTTTTGATTTCCATTCTATCTCTTTTGTCATTTTTTTTTACACTAACCCTTTCACTTGTGCGTTGTTGTCAGCTATCACCACTCGAACCGTCTTTAACCTGTTGTGTTTCACTGTTTGCTGCTCATCGCTCTGTCCAGTCTATCATCATCCATCATTATATTTTATAATGCAAAGCATTAGGTAAATTGTTTCTGAGTGGTTTGTGTTGAGTATCAGTTACAGCTCGGCAGTAGATGGTGCTACTGCTTCACTGTCTGGTGCAAAGCTGAAAATACAACATCAAAACATTTAAAGTAAATGCATGCAAGGATTTTTAATGGAGAAGGCATCAAAAAAAAGAGACAATACTTTCTCAGTTCTCATGTGTGTCGTCTACTTCAACAGGATCTGTGATAGGCAGCAAATCTGCCATAACGTGTTCTCCTGGAGAAGTGCTGTGTATGTTTGACATGGGGCAGATGAATAGTGGAGGTCTGGAGCAGAGAGGATAATCTGCTCGACAGCTGACTGTTGAAATAATCATCTCTATTCTCCAGTTTTAGCTCCTAGCCATTTTTTGGAGTAAAGGGAACGCTTTTCCTCTGCTTCCTTTTGTCTGTTTTATCGTGTTATCTTCGTCAGTTTTACCTCTAGTGGAGTTGTAAGCTTTCACGTTTCAAATAGTCAAGCGGACTCCCTCATCAGGCATAAACTGCGCACAGCAGCTGGTGGTTGATAATTCACACTGCCACCTCCTTGTTCTTATGGCATAACAATCGCTTGAACACCTGAAAGCATATTTATTAATTCATGTTTATTATAAATATCAAAGTGACTGTCTAATCCAGCATTTCATTGGTGCCTATACCAAGTGTTTAAGTGGTGTTTAATAAAAATGAGTTTTTTTTTAATTATTCAGCTATTAGCATTCCTGTGCCAGAAAGAATTACCCCCCAAAACCAGTGATTATGCTTTAATTATGATAAGAGTCACAAGATGTTTTATTAACATATACACTGCAGGTCTTATTGAAGTCAGTTCAAATCAAATCCTATCTTACGGTTAATGTGAAGACTTAAAGGGTCAGTTCACCCAGATCACAAAGCAAGCGTTTTTATAACTTAGCCCCCTTGTGGTCTATTTACACATGAAGATTGGTTCAGATTTGGTTGAGATTTCTGCCTCCATCCAACACATTTGAGGTGAACTAGATTGTGTTTGTTTTGCTCACAACATCCAGAAATCTGAATTTTTATTAAAAAGAATTATGTCTTTACCCTGGATAATCACTGTTGACATTGAAGCCTGAGGATTTCACTGACGAGTATTTCAAAGGTAAATTTCCATTTTTTTATTTTATTCACCTCCATTGTGCTGGGATTGAAGCCAAAATCTCAGCCCACTCTCACTCTCCAAATGCACATGAAATCAAAGCTTCGACATGCCTAGATGCCACTAGAGATAAGGTGATTTGGGTGAAAAAATAAATTAACTTGCATTGTACAGATCCTGATTTTGACTCCTCTTCATTTAGCAGTAGACGACGGTCCCCTAATCCAGCCATCAACTTATCAATACAAGTCAGCTAAACTGAACCACCACTCGGCCAGCAAGGTCTGTAGGGGCCCCCATAGTGGAGTTGCTGCAGTGTCGGTCCCTCTGGTAAACAACCGCAAGGGAAGCCTGCTGCCCCCCTCTGAGCCCTCTGCTCTGAGACCGAGCTTCATGGGCTCTGGGGACCTTGTCCAGGTGGGGCGGCTACCAGGGGTGGCAGAAGAGGCGAGCCGTCTCCAGCGGGCACGTAGCCTTCCAGTGAAATACAGATACCACCCCAGTCACTCCAATAACGCCACACTCAGTCACAGGCACTGTAAGGGCCACCTCCCCCCACCTCCCTTTGGCGTGTTTGGCAGGCCTGAACTCAACAACAGCACAACCAAAGCATGTGCTTGCCAGGCTGGAGTGGTTGCATGTGTAGCATTCCTTACTAATGACCCAGTGTGTGCAGCTGTCAGCTGTGAAACATTAAATATTGAACAGGCCGAGCGAGATGTGAAGGGCCAGTGTGTTGGAGCATCCCTCTCCACTGGAAGCCCCCCGTACTTCGATATTTTCCATTATGGTGTCACTTTTAGACATGCTAGCAGTCCTTGAAATCCTGTGTTCATATGCAGAGGAGCATGATCTTCCAGACTGATGAAAGCTCTTTTAGTTTCATTGTGCAAAAAAAAAAAAACCCTGCTGACAGCTTGAACCATCATTAAAAGATACTCAAGTGTATTTCTCCTGACCCGTAACAATCTATTCCCCCCATAAACAATGGCTGTTAAAATGCGATTAGCGAAAACACATTTCTTGCTGCTTGTGTTTATTTTACCAGCGACTGCCACAGATTAGACTTGTTTTCTACAACTGTGATATTAGCTCGTGAAAAATATTTTCCTGATTACTTTACTCGAGGGTGAAACTTGTAATTCGTTCCCTATGAGGAGCTCTGTGCAGTTTCGTGTAGTGATAAAGACAATGTCCAAGGGGCATCTCAGCTGTACATAAATCACTCTGGCACGAAGACCGAGCTAATTATATGAGCCAGATGAAGAAAGACCAGCAATCCAGACTAGGCTCAGTATTGGCACAAAAGCAGCCTTGTTAATGTTGGATGCTTGATGTTTATAGGTTATTACGTTAATTAAATGAGAATGTGAGTGATTAGCACGAGTAAAAGAGGAGGTATCTAGGTCTAGTCCAGGTCTGAGGAAATGTGTACTAACAAGGGATTAAAAAAATGAAAGTATCCTAATACCCTTTGATGTATTTGTGGTACTACAGTATCATTTGAATTATAAACTTGTTGACATGTGGATTACAGCAATTCTCTGGATTAGAGTGCGGTGTATAAAACCCTGACAGATTAGACATTAGCAATTGGCATGATGGTTGATGATGGCACTATTGCATGTTTGCATCTTCATACACACTCATGCAAATGTTGTGCTAATGTGTCCTGTTGTCATCATGCAAACATCGGACTGTTTCCGTGCACACTAGTTGAAATGTCCTGTCCACTCCATCTTGTTCACCCAGCCTCTCTTTCCACTGTGTCTGTGTAACCGTATTATCTCTTTGAATTCACTGACCTCAAATCGTGCTGTGTTGTTCTCGTCCTGTCACTGATATTTGCGTGTCTTCTGACAATTCGCTCCCTCATACCGTTGACTTTTGTTGCAGTTGAAGAGGACCAACAGTCGGCATTGTCGCCCAAAAAAAAGCAGCGTAATGGAGGAATGAGAAATTCTCCAAACTCCTCACCCAAGATAATGAGGTAGGACAACAGTGATGATATTTTTGCTTTGTCTTACTGTGTGTTGATTACTGATCTTCAGTTTAGTTCACCGTTCTTTAATAACAACATTTAAACCTGCATTGCTAGATTTTTTTGGCCACATGGGGGCAGCAACAAGCTGTTCATACACAACTGAAACTGAATGCTAAACAGTTGCATGAATATTCACCACACACGGAGCAACACTGGCTTATATTTGGAGCTGTGTTTCTGTCAAATATTCACTCTCCTTTCAGCTCTGCTTTTGGTCTCCACCAACTCCTGAGGGACATAACTGGCTCTTTAGATGTTTTATGCTTGGTTATGTTTACCAGCTAGTCACTCACTTTCCGTCTGTATGCTGTTTGGTGCTCAGTAAACAGTGAACAGCTGCTGTGAGAAACAAAACACTAAAATTGTGGCTCATGAAAAACAAAACAATGAGCTTAAAGAAGCTAAAATGCTGCGTAAAGCAGAGTTGGGTGATAAATCTGTCGGTTCATCACTACGAGCAATCCTTTTCACAAAATAAATATATATATATATATATATATAGTATATATATATATATATATATAATATATATATATAATATATATATATATATATAATATAGTAGATACAATTTAATCTATTGTTAATACAGAAAAAAATGTGCACCTTTTGAGGACCAGTGGGGAGGATTCAGTGCCATCTAGTGGTGTAGTTGCTGATTGCAACCCTGTCGCCTCACCCTCTCCTTCCTAGTGCGAAGGAGAAACTATGGTGGTTGCGAAGCATGCAGAAAACACAATTCAGTTCTGGGTTACTGTAGAAACATGGTGGTTAAACATAGTGAACTTTGTGGAAGGAGGACCCATTGCTTCTGCAAATTTAAAAGAATATATATTATATTAAAAACACAAATACCTACTGACATGTTTCATGTTTTCAGATTTTTAAATCTGTCAAAATCTTGCAATCTTGTTGTTTGGTTGGGTTCAACAGTATATACATCTTAACATATTTAACATCTCAAAGAAAATGTTTGTGTGCTTCTGCTCTCGTGGCAAACATGTCAGACGTGCAGAAGGGCTCTTTGCCATGAAGTTTCAAGTGACAACTACAGGCTACAGCTCTTAAACAGGCCTTGGCACTAATGACAGCACCAGCCAGTCAGAGAGGCTCTAAAGGATAGATAGCCCAAGGCTATTCATCTATTGTCGGATCCCTCTGAGTTCTTTTCAGCACGTAAGGCCACAGATGATATGTATCATCACAATGAAAGCCAAATTCAAATGCTACCTTGCTTTTATCTTGTCCTGTGAAATTAAATTGCCGCTTATTGATTTTGACTGGAGATAACACTGTTATTCAACAAGAGGCCATTACAGGGATGATAATAGTAATTGTCATTGTCATTAAGTGCCATGTTGTAAGGAAGCGAGGCAACAGGGAAGTCCTGTAGCCTGACATATACAAAGTGGAATTGTACAGATGAAATTGAATTAAAACTGACAGATGACTTTATGTTCCCGTTGCTAATATGGCTGCTATTCATTTGACATTTGGAAATTAAATCCACAAATGTCCTTATTGTTTAGTACTAATACAATACAGATCAGCAATATAATAAAGTAGTTCTAAAAATGACTTGCTATTATATCTGCAAGGAGTGTTTATGCGCATAATTTAGCATTTTCCTTTGATCTCTGGCCTCTTTCTTTTCAGGTGGGCGATTTGCCCTTGTTTGATTGTTTGATTCGGTTCAAAGTGGTGTCAAAGTTGAATCGCTCTAGGTGATTTCCAGACTCCTGGGTAACAGAACCAGGCTTTTCTAGTGCTATAGCCATCAGCTAAATATCAGCCCACCAAACCAATCCATCTACTTGTCATGCTAATACACTCTACAATACAGGTGGATGTGTTATTTCATCCAGCGTGTAGCGAGCAGACACGCTGGAGAGGGATTCGCAGCGGTAGCCTAAGGGATACTTCATTGCAACAAGCAGAGAGAAAAAAAAAACATCTTGGTGTATACTATATCAAATGTGTTTTTACAGGACCTGCGGCCTCAAGGCCTTTGTAAATAAGTAATGATCAACAGATTGGCTGTGGGTTTTGAAGAGCAAGCCTTTGTCAGTTTGCATGATGGGGAGGATTTTCAAAGACTTTGCCTGTCCTCACTGCTTGTGCACTTTTACAGTCAGCTAGTGCGGTGATGCTGAAATAGAAAATTTACATAATATGCATGTTTAGCTTCTACTTTATGTCTCTCTCAGCTGTCAGTACGCTCCTCTAGAAGACACCTGGCTTTATGTTTCGTGGTCAGGACGTGTGAAGTCTTGTCAAACGTGTCATCTTACCACTAAAGTAGTGAATTACGCTGCTGATCATTCTGAATGTTTAGAAGCGCGCTTACAGAAATGACACTCTCAGACGCGTGTGATGAAACAAACTGCACAAAGAAGAGAAAGCAATCAGCTGTGGAAGCTGAACTGTCTACTGTTTCCAGATGTATCGGCAAACTAACATGTCCTGTCTGGAACTTAGCAATGACGACCTCGCTGAAATTAACACCATTTCCACAGGCTCCTTGATGGGTCATAAGACACATCTAATTGTGCGATGTCACAACGCGTTCGGTCACATCGGACCGCGCCGTGACATACACGTCATGTCTGTTATAGCACTGCTGAGGCAATTGGCAGTGCAGGATAGTGACAGGCCGTCATGGCTGACAGTGAGCGATAGCTATCCTGGCAGAGCTCTGCCTCACCAGTCATCTCCACAAGGACAAACTGAAGTGACAGGAGCTCCACTGAGTGAGTGGTGAAACATTCGACTTCTGATGAAATATTTAGCCGAGGTGTAAAACCACTAAATGCTTTCACTCTTATTAGAACTTGAATTTAAGACTCACGAGCACAAGCCGGTGATGTAGAGTGCGACAAGAGTTATGGAAAAACAACGTCATGGGTAAATAGTGCCAAATTTATGCATGTGTTGATTTACAGGAGATTTATTAATGTCATCATCTGTCAAGCACAAATGCAAAAGCAAGTCCAGCTTCTGAAATGTGAAGATTGACTGCTTTACTCTGTTTGTATATGAATTTAAATTTAATATATTTGGGTTTTGGACTAAATTTTATTGGGTAATTTTAACACTATTATTCAAATGTAAACAACAACAACAAAAGAAACTATAGGTGATATTTCCTCCTGCTCCTGTGTTTGATCTTACATTTTCAAGTTTTGTACTTTTATGTCATATTTTACGTACTTTCACCCTCAGAATTTAATGTGCACACACTCTGTCCTTTCAAATTAAAATAGCTTTGACAGATAAGATTCTGAGAGGTAGAAAATGGCAGAAAAGACATTTCATTCTCCGACTACTTTCATTCTTGAAAGGACATCCAGGTCTTGCCTAGGGGTATATAAGCCCAAGGCGGGCCTTTTTGGCTTCAGTCTCTTGGAGCCCAAGGGACGGTAGTTTCAGTTGACACTTTAATGCATACTTAACATGTTACTTAAAGTAGCATTCTTTTAAAGTACTCACATGGATTAAAGAGACGCTCTTCTTACGCTGAGACGACTCAAAGTATTTTTAAAGGTTTTGGACAGAGACACAAGTCTCCTGTCTGGGTTTTTAGAAGATAAAATCTTCAGCTCTGATCTGAATCTGACAAAGTCCATTTAGTGCAAATGGAATTGTGTTGGGCTGCACGCGGCCAACGTAGATAGCACTGTAGCTGATGGTGTTCGACCACATTGGCTGGTTCAGGCTTATCCAGTTTCTATGTTCACCTTTTGTCTTCCTCCAGCAGTCCAAACACAGCAGGGTAAGAAATGTGGAAATTTGGTAATGTAATATTATTGTACATGGAATCATATCGTGATGATGTGATCGCATTGTGTTAGAAACTAATGATTCTAAGAAAACCATCATTTAAAATTGTAATTAAAAATATAGTTAATCACACTATTTACTTATGCATACATACACAAAATATCACTATCAGAAAACCAAAACTGATTTCAGATAATTGCCTGTAGACATAAATGTGGGTTTTTTTTTTATCCCTGTGATAGACTGCGGACCTGTTCAACATACACTCTGCCTCTCATAATGCATGCTGGGATAGGCTGCAGCCCCACAACAATGATGGACATATTAGAGAATGGATAGTTTGGAAGAAATGGCCTAAATTGGTTACAATAAAACTGCAGGAACTGTACCTTACTTTGAGAACAGATCAGAACTACGTCTTTGGGCTGAAAGCTGGGCACTTGTAAACACTTTGTAAGGTATGGCTCAAGACAATAACATCCAGGAAAAAAAAAGAAAGTTAAATCTCAAAAGAAAAATGTGTCTTTGTGACAATAGCACCTGATGTTGGGTATGAGCATGCATTATTTCTGTTGGGAGGAAGATATTACTTTTATGATTTTTTTTACATTTACGCGTTTAATTTAAACATATTTTGTTTTTGTTTTTTGTTTTTTTTCCGTAAATTAATCTACTTATTTAACTGTATGGGGGTTTTATTAGTTGTTTTTTCTGGTAAAACAAGTATCTTATATTTTAATATATCTCTAGGAACTCAAAAGATCACATCACTCTGACCAGAACAAGAATCTTACAACCGCAGGTTATCATGTTGGGAGACCACTTTAGTGGTCAGTCTTTAGGGAATATGAAGCTCACCAATGCACCCAGTGAAATTAGTTTATGTAGTTCTGATGCTCTGTTTAAACTTTAATACCTTCCAGTTTCAAAAGCAAATGAGATTGGGCAAATCGCTGAAATATTTAAAGTCTGGTCTGTTAAAGCTTTTACCACGCAGCACACTACGTCAAAAACTGTATGCAGTAAGGGGGCGTAATTGCATCTCCGTGCTCATGCCAGTCAACGCAGTGTGTCGCTGCCATCTCCTTCCGCCTGGCTGCCGCTGCTGATGTCGCTCTGCTTGATGACATGGCAGTTTTGTTGGCATTTCTGCAGATGGCCTCTGACGGGAATGAGCGAAGAGGGAAAAAAAAAGGAAGAAAGCTACTGATTTGTTTGGATTTTCCAAAATCCTCTAATGGTCAATTGATGTTTTTGACAATTAAAAAGGTCTAATTTTAAATTATAATTTAAATCATCTTTTTTTTTCTATTTATTGTATTGTATTTAAAATGTTTTATTGATTTTACTCTTATTATTATTATCACTTAATCATTACATAATTTTGACATGGGTATATGGGTATACCTATTAAAAAGGTGCTATATAAATTAGATTATTAGATTATAATTTAATTAGGGAAAAGCAAAGAACTAGTTCATTCAATCCACATTAACAGCGTCTGATGGTCTTCTTTCATTTCCTCCCTCTCGTCTTTTTTGTTTGATTAGACATGACCCGCTCCTCATCCCGGGAAACGAGCAGATTGAGAGCATGGATGAGAACGTAAAGAAATACGACTCCACGGGGATGTTTCACTGGTGCCCGTCCAAAGACATCGAGAAGGTCATCTTGGTAGGTTCTGCTCCTTTACTCGGCACACGTCATTTGTCCCTGACACTCTTCTCCCCGGTGACAGATGTGTCATGTCACAAAGCACCATCAGAGGTTGACAGGGCACTTAAACACTCTGTAATGAGGTGTTTGACATGTCATTTGCTATATGGGGGCCCTGTACATAGAACATTTCTTGTACTAATACATATGCCATTTTTCAAATTACTTTCATAGTCTATTGCAGTCATGAACTGCATGATATATTTTACCGGGTGAGTAGGCAAGTGAAAGAAGAGAAAGCCCTAACATTTGCTAGAACGGGCAGTTTATGCCACATGTCTGTCATAAATATCATTTTTTAAAATCACTTCCTTTCCCTCTCAGACCCGGAGTGAGGCAGCCATGACTGTTCTGAGCGGTCACGTGGTCGTGTGCATATTCGGAGACGTGAAATCTGCTCTGATCGGTCTGCGAAACTTTGTCATGCCTCTGAGAGCAAGCAACTTTCACTACCATGAGCTGAAGCACATCGTGTTTGTCGGCTCCCTCGAGTATCTGAAGCGGGAGTGGGAGACTCTTCATAATTTTCCAAAGGTCTCCATTTTACCCGTGAGTACAATGAAATTACCCATTTAAAAAATTCATCTACTGTTACAGATCTGACAAAATAAACAACCCTGTCTCCAAAAGATTACTTCTGTGCGCAATAAACTTGCATTTCAAATATATTTTGTAGCAAACGCAAATGCCATGGTTCACCACTATGGTCCAGATTGAAATATCTCAACAATAGATTGCCTTAAAATTTCATCATGAAAACATTCACCGTACCCAAACAATATATCCTGATGACTTTGTTGACCCTTTTACTTTTCCTCTAGAAATAAAATATACTTAACAACTATTGGATGGGATACTTCAGTGATGGTGTAAAGGTCAAAATCTTAAAAGTTTATCCAGCTATATATTTTGTGAAAAGTTGTCTACTTCAAATATTTGCTCCTGGCAACTAAAGCACAACTAACATTTTCATGGATATGTTTAATGAATTCAGAGAATAGTACACTGTGAAGACGTAGATTTACTACCCTCTTAAGTCATTATGGACAAAAATGTGTTTTGAGCAGTGATGAAGTTGTTTAAGAGTTTCATGCAGAAGAAAATATTCATTTGTGAAGTTTTTATAGCAGTAGACATTTTTGTTCTTAACGACTTAAGAGGGTAGTAAATTAAACACACGAGGGTTAAATATTAAAAAATTACAGCCAGGACTACTTTTTCAATGTTGAATCAAAACCCATCTTAAACGGTTGTTTCAACATAACACACATTGGAGGCGGGAAGACTGATGTGTGCTTTATTCACTAAACCATCCACCATTACCACCTTACTATGACTTTTGTGCAGCGTCAAGGTCGCACTTGTAGACTGGAAAAGCCAATAAAGTTTCCTCTCATATTTGACTTTTGAAGTACTTTAGTAGTATATAAAAGTATTTTGTGGTTGTCAGGGATGACATTAGGCTCAAGGATGAGAACTGCAATTTAAAAGTTGCCACATTTTCATTTACCTCTTGTGTCACATAGGTGAGATAACAAATTGTCTCCTTCACTTCCACTCAAAGGGCACACCGTTGAGTCGGGCAGATCTGAGGGCTGTCAACATCAACCTCTGCGACATGTGTGTCATTCTGTCAGCCAATCAGAACAATATTGACGATGCATCACTGCAGGACAAAGAATGCATCTTGGCGTCACTCAACATCAAATCCATGCAGTTTGACGACAGCATTGGGGTCTTGCAGGCTAATTCCCAAGGTAAGGAGCCTATCCTATCATAGTTCACTGCACCGCCTGGAAGGGACAGGGCCCTGGCATAGAGAATATCCCTCACTGGGTGCTGCCTGGCTGACCTGGTGTCACTGCGTTTGACACTAAACCCTACTGACTATTCCTCAGGTTACTGTAACAACTGGTTTCTTCACAAACCTAATTGGTGGCAACAGGGACAGCGTTGGCACAAAAGCCACAATGTATGGGACTAGGATACTAAAAAAATGTATAATTTATGAATATTGCATGTCACCGCTTTCAAAACTGCAACTGAAGCACTCAGTTAGCTTGAGACAGCCTTCAATAATGGTCATTCTTCAGCACTGAGAGAAATGCTTTTAAAAACCTTTTGACCCGAGGAGAGGGGAAAAAACCCACTGCCAATTTCATTATTTCTCTAATACATGTATGACCTCGCATTTGCCTTAGTCAGCAGTAAGTGATGGATGTCAAAACACGGCCTATGTATAATACATACAGCATCACTGATTTAATGTGCTTACTTGTCAGTCTGAGGAAAGCAAGGAATGTCAAGTCAATTTGAATTCAATCTTGCGTCACTTATTTTCTATTTCATGGCTCCATACTGTACATGCGGTTTTTGTCTATGTGTGTGTGTGTGTGTGTGTGTGCGTGTAAAAGGTTTCCGTCTTTGTGCACACACAATCTAACAGAAACAAAATGAGCAGTATGTCACATCTATTATATATGGACTAATATTGGACCTTGTCAAGAATATGGTACCATTGCACTCAGCAACTTTATGCTTTAGCAGTGGCCGGGAATGGATGAAATAGCCCCAGCGTATTACTTCTGCTGATATGCCTGTTTGTTGCCTCTGATGAAGTATTGAATATTGCATTAACAGTGTGTGTGTGTGTGTCTATTTAGGCTTCACACCACCGGGGATGGATAGATCCTCACCTGAAAACAGCCCAGTCCATGGATTAGTAAGGCAGACCTCTGTCACCACTGGAGCAAATATTCCCATCATAACAGAACTAGGTATGTTTGCTGTTGTATATTTGTCAGTTGATTGATAGTGTTTTTTTTTCAGTTAAGTAGTTGTTAACAGATCTGAAAACACAATTTCTGCAATTAGAAGCTGTCAGCACTTGATTAACCGTACTAAAAGTGGTGTTTTATGTTTGTTTGTTTTTTTGTCCCTTACTGACATGCTCCAGTAACTGTTTTTCCTTAACACTTGTCTAGCACCATTAGCAAAGCCAGGCAAAAAACTGCCTGTGATTTCATTCAGTCAGGATAAAAGCAGTGGGACCAGCATACAAATGATAACTGAGCTTGGTAAGAAGTGCCTCTGTCCTGTACTGCAGTGTTGTAACTGCTGCTGCCTCCATATCAGCTTTCTTTTGATTTCTCTCGCTGCACAAGAGGCTCAGTCCATTCCCATGGCATCACTTTGAGCACATTTTACCCTTGGTTCTGGTTGAAAATTGCCTGTCTTGTTTTGGCCCCTTATCTCAAAGCAAAAATTTTTCCCTTTTATTTTTCTAAGAATTACAAGGCCTTTGATCCCTCAGAAGTCCTTGTGGCTGTTTTCATAGGATCTTCTGTCGGATCACGTTCTCTGGCCCGTACCCTTCTTTCATCTCAGCCCTGTCGATATGACTGACATTTATTTCTGTCCTCACAGAAGTAGCTGTTCTCCAACTAAATTTTGCATCATTACTTTCTTCCAGCTACTGCATGTGTTTTTGTGCTCATAGACATCTTCAAAGAAGGTTCTGGGGCAATGAGATACTTTCATTTGTTTTGACATGGAAGTACAAGTAATTGGAAGTTCTGTCTTGGTTTTACAAGACAAACACTGGCATATTGGTGTTGGTGATATTGTCTTCAGGGGGACTTGAATCGAGGCCTGGAGCTTTGACAATATGCATGGTGTCATGAGTGTGCATGAATGGTCTGGATATGGAATGTGGCAGATGTTAGTTGGCCACAAGGCCAAAGAGAAATAGCAGACAAGATTTAATTTCAGTTGGTTAAAAGAAAACTGACCAAAAATTCAAGAAATTCAGGAGAACTTCTTGAACCATACACAGATTTTCTAATACAGTCCATATCTGCAGCTTGTGACTGTTCACTGTGTGACTGTGCACAACCACTTTTGTGTCCTCCTCTTCACATGAATTAAGTATTTGCCTGATATGTATGCTTGAGCACACAGTCCATGCTTTTCTTTCAAATCACAAAATAATTCCATAAAATCAGATTTTATCGTGCAGAAAACATAAAATAAACTTTAAAAAAGTAACAAAATTTACATGTTTACCCCTGTAGTGAATGACTCGAACGTTCAGTTCCTGGACCAAGATGACGACGACGACCCAGACACAGAGTTATACCTCACTCAGCCTTTTGCCTGTGGGACGGCCTTCGCAGTCAGTGTGCTGGATTCCTTAATGAGTGCTGTAAGTGGGAATCGATTTAGCTTCCCAATAATATTAGCTTATGATGGAGTTTTTTTGTGCAGTGACATAACATCTATCAGTCATGTGAAATATGCAAAGAAATCTTGTGCTTTGAGGACGAGAATACCTTCAGAAATCAAAGCACTCTGTGCTCGCGTTAAAACAATAGATGACAAGACTGCAACTTGTACTAGGTATGATGGCTTCACTTGTCTGCCTTTCAGTTTGAGTGAGGTTAGAACAAAGCTGCTTTCAAGTGCGCTCCAGTCTAGACAAAGGTAATGCTACCTAATAGACAGCCCTCATCCATCATTTTAGTCAATAGCGCTGTCAGCAGCCAAGGGAGATGTCACCGTGCTGTACAAGCAGAGGGAGACAAGAGACTGCGGTGTAAAGAGAAGGGCAGATATCTGCCCCCTTTTTTAGCATCAACAAAGCAGTAACTTGTTGGGATTAAAAAGATAACTTTACTGGAGAAAGTGCATCTGCAGGCTTAATGTGCAGTTGTTTTCACATAATTGTCTGTCTGTTTAGCTGTAAGAAATGTCTTGGCAGCATGAATGTGTACATTGACTTTCTATGTCTCTCTCTGATGGGAGTAAGAACAACCTGCAGTAATTGGATTCTCCTGTCTTTCTCACTCAGTGTGACGCAACAGAGCAGGGTTAAATAGCATCATTTGGCTTGACATTGAGGGGGTTCAGTTGTGACTCTGTTAGTGTTTTCTTAAGGATTTACTCCCTCTTTACACTCATTCCTTCAGACATACTTCAATGACAATATCCTCACCTTGATCCGGACGCTGGTAACAGGCGGGGCGACACCAGAGCTGGAGGGGCTGCTGGCAGAGGAGAATGCATTACGGGGCGGCTACAGCACGCCACAGACCCTGGCGAACAGGGACAGGTGTCGCGTGGCACAGCTGGCCTTGTACGACGGGCCCTTTGCCGACCTCGGGGTAAGTGACTGATCTTGTCACCCAAGGGCTAAGCTCATCTTTGTCTGCTTGTGTTGTGGGAGCTGACTCTAGTGAAAGGATTCAGGGATTGTATGTCCAAATAGAGGTGAGTTCTCTATCAAGAGAGAGAGTTTTAAAACCAATCCAGTCATCCTCAAATACAGTAAGAAGAAGAATAAGTAAAAATCTGAGCACTATTACCTTACATATTCATACAGTATGTGATGTCAGACAGACTGTTAGCTGCAGGGGAAAGTGTCCAGTCATACTAATAACTTAAAGTAATTTAAATTATTGCAAATTAAACAGCAAAGATCTTAAAGGGTCCAGTGTGTAGGATTTAGTGGCACCTAGCTGTGAAGCTGCAAATTGCAACCAAATGAATACTCACACCTCACCCTCTCCTTCCAAGTTTGTAAGATTAGAAGGCATTAAGACATTTTGAGGGCTGATTTATGATTATTTTGATGCCAAATGTGATGCTTTTGTTAAAATGCAGTGTGTACTACACAGTTTTTGTTTTTGTCATCGTCTTGCAGGATGGTGGTTGTTATGGTGACCTGTTTTGTAAAGCCCTGAAAACATACAACATGCTGTGTTTTGGCATCTATCGGTTACGAGACGCACATCTTAACGCTCAAAACCAGTGTACCAAACGGTGAGTACAGACCTTGCTGTGTCCTTGCATTTAGTTGCTCAAAACAGCCACATAAAAAAGGCTTTAAAAAAAACTTGTACTACACTAAATTTAGATCTGGTCTCCCATCTGTTCGCTCTCTCCTCTAGGTATGTCATAACCAATCCACCGTATGCGTTTGAGCTGGTGCCCTCAGACCTGATATTCTGCCTGATGCAGTTTGACCACAACGCTGGCCAGTCTCGAACCAGCCTCTCCCACTCTTCACATTCGTCCCATTCCTCCAGCAAAAAGAGCTCCTCGGTCCACTCTATCCCAACCACCAACCGCACCAACCGCAACAAAAGCAGGGACTCACGAGACAAACAAAAGTATGTGCCCCTCTAAAGCTCTCTGACTGTCTTTGTGACCGTGAACAGTGCCTGCCAACAGTTGTTGTCCTGTGTGTCCTTTTGCAGACAGACTGTAACATGTCTGGGTGTTGAGGTGTGTATGTTTGTCTGAATGTGTATGTATGTTACTTGTATGTCTTAGCTTGCATTCAACAACCCACAAACAGTACATAACCGTGTGGTTTGACCTTTGAGCAGGGTCACCTCATTGTTGAGGGCAGATGGTAAAGTAGACAATGACGAAGGAGTTTTGTCTTTCCTTGAGGCCATCAACACAGTCAGCTTTTCTCTTTCTTCTTTCCATCCATTGGTTGTTACTGTAGTTTCTAAACGTTTGCGTACTTGTAAAAATGCCAAGAACTACAGTAAATGTTTACCAGGGTTGTCTAATAATCTTAATTCCAAATTGTTATAGTGTAACATATTCTTTCTTGATTTTCACTATTTTTTTTTATTCTATAAACCTTTTCAAAGCCCTCTGTAGTAAAAGGCAAGATATCAGAATCAACAGATAGATTTTGTTTATAGTAAACTCTGAGACACATACACATGTAGAAGCTCTGTATGTATCATTCAGATTCACTTAGTTCAGTTATTTCATTTAAAATATAAAACAAATGTTTGTTTTGATTTCACGGTAGTGCTTTTACCTACATACACAGGTGACATGAATAAAATGGCTCCACTTTGGAATGATGCCATCTCGGACAGGCCCTAAAAGTATTTGCATTTTTGTGAACATACATTGCAAGAACGTATGTCTCCTCAGAGTAGGAAACATTTTCCTGTGTTGAGTCTGATCTCTGTGATAAAGGTCACCGGGTGTCTACATTTAGGATTCCAAGTTTTGCTCTGTTGAAACGTATGTTTTGTTTCAATTAAAGCTGAATCTTATTGTATTTGAACTGCACTTTAAATTACATGTCTTAAAAGTTCATATTATGTCATGTCTATGAACATCATGTTCTCTTACTGCCTTTTGATTTCCATGAACATTCAAATGCTATAATTAAATGTTCTTTGTCATCATGAAGTATTAATTATTTACAAGTAGAAGATGTTATTAATAAAGTTACACCATTTACATTGTCTTCACATGTAAATGTCACATTACGGTCTCATTTCATAATTGTTAAACTTGTTTTCAAGCCATTTCAGTGAATGTTTGGATATCTAATAACATGGTTTTTCTTACTTGGTGGATTACAAGTAATTATTTAGAGACTGGATAATGAGCAACTGTACACTTTCACATCTCCTGGACTGTGCCTATAAATCCTTTTCATGTAAACCACAAACAAAATCCATGCAGAAAAGCATGAAGCAGAAGAAAATCCTTGATGTGTTGCTAAAAATACAGACACAGAGGAAAAGTCGTAAACCTTAGAGTCCACAGAATACATGTAGACTGGATTGGCAAAATCCCATGACCTCTCCAGTAGTCTGTTGTTACATGAGCAGGCCAGATTCCACATTAAGCAATGTGATACTCTGGCGATAACTGGCGCACACCTTCAGGTCACCTTATTCAAAAAGGGGAACCACCATCCATTTGCTAGACCATAGGCACTGTCCCTCACTGCTACGTGACATTGACAAAAAGATGTCCAACATTGCCATGTCCACAGAAGGTGGTTCATTTGATATTGTGCGTTCCTCAAAGCTTCCTTCCACAGCTCAACAGTAGCTCCAGTAGAGGTAAGCTTATGGAGTTGTCTGATAGGAGAATGAAAATCCTTCTCCATTACCTCCTCAAATACCTCCCTTATGCATGTTTTCTGCAACCATAGATGATACAATACTCCTAGCCTCTAGATGCCTGTCTGTTGATTCGGGAATCCCCTGAGACAAATAAGCCTTCTTTACCACTGGTATACAACAGCGGGCTCTGAAACAGTGACTTTCTGGCAGCTCTAAAGTGAATCGTTTCTGCAACTGCAGGCTTTGGACATGGCCTCCAACCTCCCTCTGGATGCATAGCAAAGTTCTCCAGTCAGACTTTGTGGAAAGGAATTTAAAATGTTCCCAGTTCACCACCATTTTGCATTTGAGTTTTACCAAGTTCGCCTGGCAGCCCATGAATTTCATTTCCCAAGTGGTGACCAGTCGACAGCTCTGCTACTTTCTTCACCTGAGCATGACCTATAGCAGCTGACGGAATAATGACTTCAAAGTCGATCATCAATCTTTGGTTCAAGTTGTTCTGGAACCATGAACAATTACAGCCCAATAACCCAAGAAAATGTTTTGTCATGGACAGTTTATGACTAGAATAGAAATTCTGTAACAAAGCACTATCCAGATTTAGATCAGGCAGGTGGATCCTCCCAACAGTTCCCCTCCGGGTTTCCAGTCTTCAGGTGGCACTCTATATAGGACACGAACCAGAGACTTCAAAAAGGCTGGAAATTTAAGATTATTGTTTGCTGTACAAACGAAAACACACAAAGAACAGCTCGAGCCTTCATCTTTACAGAATGAGGCAACCCTCCCTCTCCTTTTCGGGGGAAAACTCCAACACGGCAATGCTTAGCCGGAGGTTCATGAGTATCACCAAGCCCACCTTGTGCCTCTAACCCTGAGGCAACTCCAGAAAAGGAGAGAATCCAATCTCTATCCAGGAGCATGGCAGTTTGACTGCGGTTGGCAATAGAGCAACATGAATTTAAATTTAAATGGTCAAAGCCTATTACAGTGTACAAGGAGCCATAGTATTCCCAGGCAGGATGTAGAGTAGCTGCTATTAGTTAATATTGTCCATAATTGTGTGTATTTTCATTACGAATAACTCAATGTTTTCTATTATTAACATATTTAGAGGATTTTGCAGAAGTGGTGCAGGTATGCATTCTACAATTGTTGCTATGGGACAATATTCACCTTCAAATATTCTTTGAGTGTTCATTCAAAAAGGTGAATGAGCACATGTTACATTTTCACAGCTGCTGAATGAATACTACCAAAAATGATATGGTTAGTGGTCTGTGCCAATTTGAAATTCATTTACATCGCACATTTTTACGGAAATAATTTCATTTCTTTGTGGAGTTGCTAAGTTGCCCTTGTTTTGTGCCGGTCAAAGCACAGTTGGTATGTTAACTGCATGCTTACATCTTAAACATGGACATCATCATCCTTCCAATTGCTTCCAACGGGCATGGATACAATGTGGCTGCTTGACATATGCTACAATGGCACTATGATGACATGATACATTTTTCTTTATTTTTTCGCTGAGTTGTTGGTCGCACCCTACTGTTTAACCTACACTATGTAAGGAGAGCATCTGCTGTTTGTTTGTTTTTTTCTGATCATCATGCTGTGCAGTTTCTGTTATTAATGGTCATTTTAGTATTTCCCATTTAGCTTACATTTAGTGTACTACTTTCTTTTTCCAAAGTGCAACAAGGATGAATAGAGTGGGCCAAGGTATGGACGTGAATGATTATGCATGATGTTAAATAATGCATTGAACACGGTCATGTCCTTGCTGACATTTTGCCCTCTGAATGAAAGCCAAGTAGTTTTGTGTTTTCAAATGACTGCATCAGGACTGCATGGTTATGACCTATGCGGTACATCTCACTGTAGGTTTGACTGTAGAATGTGTGCAACTGAATGGTTTGATGCTACTTCACTTATCAAGTGATGTTTGATGTTTTATCTTGGCAACGTGTCTACTGGCATATATGTTAATGTACTGTACCCACCACTGCCTTAAGTCACGTTGATGAAAATGCATGACCATGGACATTGCCAAGTGGATGAATCACCAGCTATATATTATTTTACTATTTTACTTCTACAAGAAAAGAAAGTCGCATCAAGCCAAAAGCCTGAAGCCCCTCAGAAAGATTTAAAAAGAAAAACTTTGACAGTATGAATTGCGAAGTTAAAAATATTAACTTCTAATACAGTGAAATATGGTGGTATCTGCATGTCTGCTGACCCAACACAACAGCATGATTCAATAGTACAGATTAAAAAACAGGAGATGGGTGACTTTACAGAGGAGAAAACTGGGACATTGAGTTATACTTACCATTTAAAAAAAACTTCTTCAAGGATTTATCACGTCAGAATTTCTTCCTACAAAATCGATTGTTTGCGTTAAAATATAAAATGTCCTCCCAATGTTCTGTGTGCACTTGAAACACACACAAAAAAAATGAAATTGCAATTGACGTCCATGTAGCATTAACTGTCTCATGTCCCTCCTTCTTTGTCTCTGTATGATTTTGGCTCTTTCTCAGAAAAGACATGGTTTACAGATGAGCCAGAGAATACGCACCTGAGGACCATACAGATCAAGCCTGTGAATACTCTCACCATCAACCAAATCAGTCAATATAAATCCACAAGCAGCTTGATTCCACCCATCAGAGAAGCAGAAGACGAGTGCTGAGTTCCAGACCCGCACCGACACCTAAGCGCTTGGATTCCAGGAAGACTAATCGTGTAGGTGTCAGACTGGGACTCGGGATATCTTCTCATCTGCAAATCATAAACTGACATTAGAGAAGAGACGAACCATACTGCTTTCCTCATTCATCTCCGCAGCAAGCTTATTGTACTTCACTGAATCATACATGAAATATACATGAAGACAATCATAGTCAAATGTCGCAGCCACTCAAATATTAGTTTGCACAGCTAATCTTTAGTGGTGACCAGACTCCATGACTTTTTTTTTTTTTTTCCATTTTGGGGAATGAGGGTCACTTTAAGGATAAATCAATACTACTACTACTAAAGGAGGGGATTATTATGATAACTGGATCAAGTTTTGCAAAAGTTGCCTTTTTAGCTGTTGATGAACAACTACTACTAATACTACTGCATTTACTTTACCCAGTGTTGCAGAGTTATACTGTACAGTATGTTAAAATGTGTATTTTACATCTAGTTGCGATCCCACCACAATGGCATTGTTAGTGACTGACTCTCAGTGATTCCTTTGCCATTTGGAGCTAATTCACAACATTTGTGACGGTTAAGACGGCCAGTGTCCATGTGTAAATGGCATTTGGCTCCAGCCTTATCTCTATCCAATTATATTTGTCTTATCTTTGCCTTTTTGAGTCGTTTGTTATAAATGTTTTCATGTTGCTGTTTGGTTGCAATGTCCAAAACCCCAGAAATCTTATTAAGTAAAGCTTTCAAGTATCCGCAAAGTTTCTCCAGGGGTAAAATGTTTTTTTTTCTTTTCTTTTCTTTTCTTTTCTTTTCTTTTTTTTGTCAGTAGCCAAACATGATAGAGCTGTTTTGCCAACATTAGAATATAACCAAAAATCTCACACGGTTTCTGATAAAGAGACAGAGCTAAAGACATCATAGACAGCACAAAGCCAATGCCATATGATAAGTCTGTAGGTGAGTTGAACGTAAAAGCCACATATCGCATGAAGTGGGCATCTTTAAGTCCTCCTTTGGCTGTAAGCACTGCCTGACACAGGATTGTCTTGGAGGCCATTAAGCACTTGTTTGTACTCCATGACCAATCTTAATGCCATAAACTGACATGTTCATGCTTTTTTTCCTGTAAAAACAGCTCTATCATAAAAAGTGTTTTTGGTTGTTTATATGTTCTAATAGACTATATTCTGTTGATAAACCATCTTCGTGATCTACATCATATTAGATATATTCATAAAACACAACTGATGAAGTACCGTTCATTTGTGTCATGCAAGCTCAGAGTGGTTATTAATCTTGTCTTATTTAAATAATACAACATAGCTATATTGGCACTGTTGTCACTTTACATCAGAATCAATGAAGTGGAAAGAAAGGCTAAGAAAAAGACAAACAAACAAACGACACAAGCAATTCATAAAATCCTCAAAGTCTAGCCTAGAATTTATGTTGGATATGAAAAGAGAGAGAGAGAGAGAGAGAGAGAGAGAGAGGTTGTGACATTTTTACTGGCGCAGAGAACATCCAGATCATCCGTCCCTCAGTGCCAGTAATGTGCCAGGCAGTGCTGAAACCAACGGAGGACTCCAGAAGACCCACTGCTGCGAAAAGAGGCTTCTAGTTGAACTGGATTTAAGCAAAATTTACTTTTGCTGTGAGACTGAGAGATGTACTTTCCTCATTGCTTTCCATCTTTCCAGCTCAGAGAACATTTCAATTTCTTTGAATTTCTTAACACGAGGCTGGAACTCCCTGGGGATAACTATTAATGTAGTAAATAATTTGAAGTCTTAAAACTATTTTTAAATGACCCATTGTCAATAGCAGAGCCTAATAGCAATTCATTTTTAAGTACTCTTCAAAAAAGAAAAAAAAGAAAAAAAAAATCTGTAAAGCTTAATGTAAAATATTTCTTTCTAGTGTGTTCTTGTTTGACAGATATTCTTGTTTTACAGTACCTGTGGGGTTGAGAGACATTCAGCATCGCAGTCTAGTTTGTATTATTTTGTGATATTTTTTTTTTTTTAGCACATCGACTTGTGGATACAAAGACAGTGCTAAGTTGATATTTCTGACTATGTCATAATATCCAATAATAAATACAGTTTATTGTCTTGTACAAATAGGCTTGTACATAAATTGTACATGATTTCATTTTGTATTTTCACAAATTAAAAGCTGATGTATTGTGTTCTACAGTATGTCATGTCATTTATTTTATCAGACTTTTACTGTACCTGAATGTTTGCACACGAGGTTGAGTAAAGAAAACACTACACAGCAGCTCTCAGCCACATCTTACACATATGTCTATCAAAGAGTGAGTATATATATATATCCCGTGATGATGACATAAGACACTTTCTGATTGCCAGACTGATCATGTGACACGGGACACCTCCGTGCACCCTCTGGATAATAGCTGATAAAAACACTCTCCACTTTCTCGCCTTGGGGATAGAGAAGGTCCATCACGTTGCTTGTTAATGATTTTACACACCATGGCTCTGTGGGAGACTGTCAGCATGCCAATAATATTTACAGACTAACACCTCGCAGAGAGGGTGCTGATTTCCCTGATCCTCCTGCCAGCGGCAGTGTCACCTTCTTAGTAAACAAACACATGTAGCCATTGCACCTAAAAAAACACACTATTATATCAAGTATATATATATATCTGCATGCATTGAAAAGGTTTTAAATAAAGGTTCAATGCAGTGACATACTGAGAATAATTATAAATGTGCTCTGTAGAACTATGATGGCAATTGTGTCAGTAATTAAGGTTAATTATCAACCAATATTGCGTGAAAGCTCATAAAAGGAATGTAGTTAAGCGCCGATTTGTTTGAAAGGTGTGTCAGTCCTACAAACAAAATTAATGTAATTGCAAAAGTTAATTCACAATGATTATAGCTCAATAATGTTACACTACCGCCCAGAGGAAAAACAAAGGAGAGACCTGATATAAAATATAACTGTAGTGAATTATGGTTGCAACAGCCTAGCTCAGTGATTCCTGACCAGGGGAGTTCAAACCCCAGGGGGGCAAATTAGATAGATAGCTAACGTTAGCTAGCAAGAAGGACAAAGATAAATAGCACGGGGTCATCTTCATAAAAGGTCGTCTTCGTAAAAGGTGAGACTCTTCTGCCTTCACTGTGACTTTCTCTAGCGGTCAAATTAGTTTCTATCTATCTAGAAAACATACAATTATAGTTCCCATGAGTAAAACTAAAAAGAGTAAACAGTTAGCCCAATAGGAAATAAATATTTCAATTCTGGATTAGCAACACATCAGAGTAAGAGTCGCTTTGAAGCTCAAAATCTGTCGCCATGTTGGTTGTCGTGCCTCTTCCACCGCCCAGCTAATCTAAAAATCGACAAAGACGTGGATTATTGGCAGACCAAATGTTACCTGGGTGTTTAAACAAGCCTACCTGTCAATCAAAGCGGCTACACTGTTAATTATGCGTAACTTTAATATCAGTCGAACAGGCGAGTTATAGAGAACTTCACCCTCAGTACAGTTGTCATGAAAGGGGAAATTAGCCATAGAGACCAAAACCGGTTTTCGTACCAGGCTGTAAACATGTTTCTGCTGTGATGTTGGACATTTTAACCATAGACATAGATACGCAGACGTTGCATTGAGCGCTGAATCGTACGTCGACATCCCACATGTTCATCAATGTGAATATAAAAACGATTAATCAAAATCAGTTAAATGTAAACGTTAGTACTCTTTATTCAGAAAACCCTCATGTCACATCTACATTTCAGGATCTGGTTATTATAGACACAGATTAAATGTTAAATGTAAATATTTTCAATATTTATCATCACAGTAACAGTGTTACACACATTAGTAGCTGTAAACACTCAGCATTAGAAAAATACATACGTTGTTTTTGGTGCCTATTTGTTTCCCAGATATTTATTAGCGTGTGTGTGAATGGGTGTATAAGAGACATTAACTTAAAGCACTTTGTAGAAAGGCGCTTTATGACGTTCAGTCCATTTTCTTTTATTAGTTTACGGGGCAGATCTGCCACATCCAATATGGCGGACGCGTTAACGTAACACAGCAACGGACCAACCTGCTCAATGAGGCATCTATGTATATATGTCTATGATTTTAACATGGGGGCTTATGGAGGTTGACTCGTTTTGTAGCCAGCCTCAAGTGGCCGTTTAAGGAACTGCAATATTTAGGCTGCCGCTTGATCAGACAGCTAGCACAATGGCTAGTTTGTTTAGCAGCAAACTAATAGAAAATCAACAACCACAAAGCAGCTGTATCTAATAAAAGAGCATCACAGGGAGAGCTGTTTCTTTAACAAGAGCTTTAAAGGCTTTTTCGCTCTGCTGATGATTCGGAGATCTTTGAATGATGTTCCACAGAACTGTAACGCTGTATAAGAATTTACTTTTGCCCATGGATATCATAAATCTGAAAGGATTAACATAAACTGAACGACCTCTTATTGCAACCGTTATGTCATTCTCTGCTGAAACTGAAATAACAAGGAACTCCATTCTTCTCCTAACTAAATCTGCATAATATGTAACAGAGATCTGTAATTAAAATCTGTTGCTACGTGTAGCTACAAGTCACACTGGGCTGTGCATATATACAGAAATATACACACAAATCCATGGTCCCCTCTGAACACAACTCTTGTCCAGCTGCACAGACTTGGCTGGTGATAATAGTTTCCATGACAATGCAGCACTCCAAGTGCATCAATGCCAGCCTGGATAAACAGTGATCCTTTACCAAAACAAGGGGGTCATTACGGCAGCTTGTCAAATCAATGTTGAGAGTGTCCTCGCTGATTAAGGCGTCCCCTCTCAGTCCTGACACAGTGTCAATACTGGCTGGCCTGTGGCGGCACACTCCCATGATTGGACTGAAATGCCTATCAGTCAAGCAGCTGAGCTGGACTAATGATTCCCTGTGCTGCCTATTAGAGTGACATGACAATTTAATCCTGTGGGCCAGGCAAGGAAAAAGTGACCTTGGTGCTTTATATTGAGGCTGAGGTAAATTGACAAGAGCAGATAAATCTTTACCTTGGGCTATTAACAGAATTAAAGAACAACAACAGAGGCAGGAGGTCCTCTCTTTTTTTTTGTTTTTGTTTTTGTGTTTGCCTCTCTGCCTTTCCAAATATATATATAAAAAAAACCTTTAAAGTTGAAAATAATCTGGCAAAAAAAAAAAAAAACACAACCATAAGACATCTCTGCATCATTAAAACATTTCCACTCTGCACTGCTCCAATCGATCTTAGAACAACAAAGAATCAAATAAAATTCTTCTATGCTTCGCTGTGGATAGGTGGATATTGCTTGAAGCTTAAGGTTTTTCAGATGTTCAAAGCCATTCCTGCATGGCCCCGGGGCAAGGTATATTGCCTTGGACATCTATCTTAAGGCTATGAGAACATTGTCTACATGGTTGGAAGAAGGCCATGTGTTTACACAGATGTTTCAAGCTTTTAGCACACAGATCTTCATGTACCGAGCTGCACCACCATCTTTTGTGCCAAGGGCCATATACATTTTGCATTAGTTTACCCTTTGATACAGAAACGAAGGAGGGCAGGAGAGCTTGTAGACTTGCACGCAGTGTCTAAAACAAAGTAAAGATTCTCGATGCTGTCTCGCTGAATATTTCTCTGGATCTGATTTAAATTGTGGAAAACTTTTGCTGTTAACATTTCCGTCACTACGGCTTCATTTGATCCTGTTGTTTTTAGTAGCTGCTGCGATTTGAGAGGAGAGAGAGAGAGAGAGAGAGGGAAAAAAAACAATGAGCCTCTCCGCATTTCTACTGAAAACAAATGGCAAAAGATAAGAATTTCATCCCTGTTGTAAGGACAGATCACCGGTACTGGGAGTCAATTTGCCCGTAAGGCACGGTTGCCGCACTGACCCTTTATGTTCCCTGTAAAGGTCAACATTTCCCTTTCTTTTGTTTCACTCCATGCATGCATAAATCAAGGCTTTTGGCTATTTTCATCTTTGAAGTGGGAAATACCACTCATCAAAAACAAAATATAACCTGTAGAATATTGCTACTTTAATACAACAAAATAAAATACCATCTGTGGATGTCATTAGGTGCAAATGTTTCAGAAAAACACAAAACGTTGAAGGCATTTTTGCGAGTTAGTTTAAGAAATAAACGCTAGCAAGCAAAGGTAATTTGGTTCAGCACCAGCAATCAACATTTTCCCATATCTGTTATGCTAAATTATAATTTTGCACATTGAAAAACACCCTCTCTGTTGCTTGTGTGCAAAGAAATTAGCAGTAACAAACAGCAAACAGATGGCAGTATCCCATAACATCACTTCTCAGCCCAAGTTGTAAACATGATTTACAATTTGCAAGATATTATTTACTGTGATTCATGTTTCTGTCAGTTCCACACTGGAGGTTAATAGAAATGCCAGCATGCTCGCTGATTTACTTAGTAAAATTTTCATCCCAAGGTTCAGGTTCAGAAGATTGGAGTCAGAGAGAGAGTTACAGGATTCATGCATTATGCAGAAGAAGCTGACATGACCTTCAGCCATCACAGTCTTCTCTATATATCACACTGGGCTTGACCCTCCCAAGGCCAGAAGGAGCATTTGATATATTTAACCACTACTGCCATTAAATTACTCACATTCTTTAAGAGCTGAAGACATTTTATATAGCTAGCAACATAGAAGCAATATAATTTTGATTAAAAGTGGCTTTACACTTTGTATTTGCCTTTCACCGCAGGTGATGCTTCAGCAATAAGGAAGACGTTCATAAGTCAAAAGCAAACTAAATCAACACATAAATCTCCTGCATGGCCCTTCTGATTTTTATGCCTCACATTATGGCCATGCCATATGTCGGCCATATGTAGGAATATCTGCTCCTGCTGTTTGATACTGAACACATCATAAAATGATAGGGAATAAAGTGCTGTTTTAGAGGGTGAGGTCCATTTTAATATAATTGGCTTTAGAATTATTTATGACATTAATTGCCACATTATCGACTGGCTGTCAGCTCCTTGGGCTTGGAGTCCATTCTTCTTCACAAAGAGCGCCAGCTCAGCCTAAAGTAGACTGACAAGCTAATTATACCATCTTCCCTCTCAATGATAAATGTCACTAATGTGAAGCTGGCCCAGAAATAAGACTCCTTAGTCACCTCAACCGCAAAAGTCTCCCCGCTCCAGCCAGGGTTTTTAGATAGGGACGCTTCACTCTGCTTCATTTCCTCCGGAATCAAGTTATCTTAAAGAATTCATGTCCTAAATTATGAAATTGCTCTTGTTAGGTCATGTGTATTGCCTATTAAGCATCCAGACACACTTGAATCTAGACTTTATTATATTCAAAGGCGCCAGTATGATTCATCGGATGGCTTAGGAAAGTTTCCCAACCACACCTTTTCTTTGACATTGGATTGGGGAGGATGTGTCCAACAATTTCTGTAACTTTCCAAAACCCACAATCTGACATTCACACCCACATCATGCAGGGATTGGCCAGCTGTGAGGAGGTGAGGAAGGAGCCAGGGTTTGAACTTCTCTCTCAATTTTTTTTTTGTTCTTTCCACAAGTATTTCTGGCACTTTATGTGCGTACAACTGAGTGTGAACGACTTCCAGGAGAAACTGCCATTATCACCATATTTAAATGAAATCATTGCTTTGGCTTTCCAACGGCGGAATAGGAGGCTGTGTCTGTAACTTCCCAAAACCTTTCTTCATAACCAGACCTTTACTCTGTCACTCAAATATATGAAGAGGAAAAACACTCAAAACGACTAATGGATAATATATTATATTCTTTATATGGTTCATAGCACCTGAGTATTTTGAGGAGAAGCAAAGGCAAAATCTAAAACATTTCTCTGTCAGTTCACCCCAAAATGTATATGAATTCCCTCTTTAATGATGCTGTTTACATATTCCGACTTCACTTAGGATGTATCCTGACAACAATGAGAGCTGACACATACCAAACTTAGTATGTCCCAGAGCCATCTTCACTGGCTGGGACGCTGTCAGCTCCACCTACATCAGTGGCAGTGTCTCAGTGGTAGTGCGACACATGTCACAAACTTTTAAATGTCTGCTCTTTTCATCAGAGCGTTTCTGCAGCTCACAGATGGAATTTTATGTGTATTAATGGCTGTATGAATACTGGTCAAAGAGTGCGCTCTGTTTGCTGCATTATTGGCATAGTGTCAAGCATGAAACTTGTACTATATTATGATTCTGAGGCTCGGTTGAACCCTCCGGATCAATAAACTCAAATATTCTTGACACATGAGCTTTTTATCTTTTTCCATCATCTCATAAATTCCAGATAATTAATGACATAATTACTCCGCAGCTCATTCAGGCGGCTATCGGTGCAATAAAAAATTCAGCCTTACGCCTGGATCTTTTGAAGAAAAGCCATCTCTGTTGATTGCACATGGCTAGTGCAGCCAGACACACATCTGAACTTTGACCTTCTTTGATCAGCAGTTTTGGCAAGGCAATCCATCATGGTGCTCTTACTGTCAGAAGAGGTGCCTGGCTGCAGCTGTGTGTCACTGGCTAAGAGGGGCTGCTTAAAGGCAATCATGTCAACCTCCACGCGACTGCTCAGACTCCCAGATTGAAGGAGGACTTGACAGGGCCAGAAGAGTCAGCTGAAGACACTGGAGGGCTGTGTCTGATTGCTCTGTGGCCACAAAGTGATGGCTGATTTTATCCTGCGTGAACAAGCTGACTGAGTACAACCAAAACCGGTGGAAATTCAACAAATGAATACCCGGGTTCTGTTTTAAATCGCAGCTTTTGTCCTGTTTTGTAAATACACAGCTTATGAGCACTGATGATGCTCGATGTGAACATAAATTATGTTCTATTTCTAATTGAAAATCATCTTCTGACTACATAAATCAGAATCCTATCCATGACAGAAATCCATTCTCTGAAATCCATGCTCTGTTTAACATTACAAAAAGACAGGATATGAACATTTTTTTGTATGACCTTCAAAATACGTTTCTGCCTCAGGACAATGTCTAGACAGACAGATTGAGTACTCTTTAAAAGGGATCACAGGCTGAACACGGTATGCTGCTGATTTTAACTTTGCAATTAGAATATATGTAAAAATGTTGGATTATTTTTAGGCTTCTTCGCAGCGAGATTTAAGGATGAGCTGACCTTACAAAAACAACAAACCCAAAGGGAATAAAATATATTCACATGCTCAGGAAAAATGGGTGGATGAGTGCGTTTTGCCCAAGGCAGGAAAATGTATTGCGCTGATGTATACATTATAGATATTTTGGAAAAAAAGCCTGGATAAAGCGCGTAAAGAGACCTCCAGGGCAGCAGGTTAGGTCGTCATCTTTGCACTTTTGCACACAAAAATGCCACTTGTCAGATCCCGGAGAATGTAGATACATCCTGCTGTAAATAAGGCGTGCGGTGCAGTGATATTCCACTTCTACTGCCAATGATTTCCTGACTGCAAAGCAGATAGCGTATACCTCGTCACTTTTATACGAGCACCGAGTGCATTAACGGCAAAAACGAGCCTGACTTTCAGACAAAGAAGCTGAGTGACGGCTTGCTGACTGCAGCTCCGAGTGTGCAATAACATGATGTGAAAGGACATTGTCAGGAGCTGAGGAGATGAGCCCAGATTGTACATAGTGACAGAAAACAGAGATGAGGACAGAGATACTGGTGCCATATTAGTGGCCAGCATATTCAAACACCATCCTTGAGTCTAAGCAAACTTGACATCACCTCCAATGGCTTCAAAGTGTTCGCCCCCCCTTACTTACACCACCACCACCACCACCATCCATCCACCCCTCCCCACTCCTTTTCTGTCTGCAGCCAGTTTTCCCCTCTGATGTGTCTCCAGACTCTGCTCTCTCTTATGTAGAGAGTTACCAGCAGGCCTGTTCTGTCAGGACAGGAGGATAGGGGCGCCGCGGCCTGCGGATACCCTCAGTCAATCTACATTTGGTCACCGCGGTGGGAAGTGTGCTCATTTTTTCCGATATCTGAGCTACTTGAGGTGATCCGAATACTGAAGTGCGAGGAGCTGTCACCTTGCATAAAGCTCCGCACCAGCGGAAGATGTACGGCTCCTGATATGCTAAGAGGGGGGAGGGTGGTGGAGATCTCTATGTCCTGATAGGCTGTGCGGGGGACACTGAGGACCCTATAAGACAGAGGGATGGGATGTATTCCACTCTGTCCGCCTGGGGACTAGAGGTCGGCGGGAAAGGAGGCAGCTCATCACCAGGCCCCCTGCAGTCTCAGGACAAATTTATGCTGTTACGTGGGGGAGATGTTTTAATGCTGTATCAAAATATCAACGAGAGGCCAGCCAGCAGAGTGAAGCAGCAACGATCGATACATCATTGCTTTTGCAGAAAGTTGGAAGACAAAAACAGCACTGTTAAACCCCATATGACAAGAATTATTTACTTGCTAAAAGTCTGAATGGAGCTGTTTGTTTTACTTTCGTGTTTTTACTGGAAGGTGTGCTGTAAGGTTGCCCAGTGGCAGTGGCGGGCACCGCTGTTTGTACTCTACAGGCCATTAACAGTTCACCCCACCTTCTCCAGCAGGGCAGCAGCTGGGGAAAAAGAAGCACGCAGCAGCAAGCAGCAGCAAGCAGAAGTGGCGCAGGATTGCCCCGGTGCAAAAAAACATGGCCAGAGGCAGGGAGGCTGGAGTACGCTCCGAGTAAAGTTGGCAGCTGTGCGGCTGTGTGTGATAAAGTGCAGCTCGCCGTAAATACACTCTGGGGCTCCCAGCACAGCTGGCGACCGTAGGTTACAGTTCTGAAAGATGGAGTGCAGGAAAGGGATAGTGGGAGGAAGAGACGGATGAGAGAAATGCAGAGCTTGCATCTACACATCATCTGTCTGAGGTGGAGAGGAGGATCAGGGCTGGATTTATGAGAACAAGGAAGATGAGGAGGAGGGTAAGAAAATGTTAGTGTCAGTGTAAGGGAAGAAAAGAGCACACTTATCTGACATTCACGGGCATCTGCAGACAATTAAAGAGACATTAGCAACGGAGCATGGAAGCAATTTGGACATTATACTGGATATATATACAGTATGTCTGTACAAGATACAAATAAAAACATTGTTCATCTTTTGTGCATGTTGTAATCTTACATTTGAACAAAAAAACCTGTACAAATATGAAACATGAGGCATTACAGACTCTACATAGGTAGATCAGTATGTATTATGTATTACACCTCATAGAAGAAACAACAAGCTGAGCCAATGTGTCAGGTCAGGAGGACAAAATCACAGTGGATTTAATGAACATTTTTATATTGCAATCCTCGTTTAGTCTCTCAGGGTCATTATTGTGTCATGGGGCAACAGCTATCTGCTGTCTCTGTGGGAGTAAAACAGAACAATATTCAAGGGTTAGAAATCTATTAAATACGCAATTACGCTTAAATAATCACTGACAGCCTCAGCAATGTAGAGCTTACCAAAGCAAAGCAGAATCCATGAGTTATTTAGCTGACACGATGACAAAGATTTCTTTTTGTTTAGAATAATTCGGCCTCTACAATCATAAATGTCAGCGTTAATCGATAGTTTTAAAAATGATATTGTGTTGAAATATGTGATTTATCCATAATTGGTGTTTGAATAATGACAAAAGTGCAATGACTTGACATATTTGATTAACCAGCGTGTTAAAATGCAAACTTAAACTGACGATACTAGGCCATGTTACACTCAATAAAATATTACTTTGGCCTGCTAAATATTTACATATTTCATCATAGATCACCCAAAACAACCAACATGAGTGGACTGAAGTATTAGTTCAGATGATAAATCATTCATTTCCACTGTTGTTTTTGCTGATATCCCGCTGCTCCCAAAGGAAACATGGAGGCACAGCTGATAAAGTTATGCAGACATTTATTTTTCACTTCCAGTGATTTAGCGTGACTGTGCTTGTCACCATGATTTAGAGGAGTCTGCAGTCTGCATTCTGTTTATTGTGACCAAACAACTGCAGCGCCTGCACGCTTTCAAATTCAGGGTTATTGATTAAAGTTTTAAATGGTTGCCATATTACCCAGGGACTTCTGGGAGATTAATTTGCGTCACTGTTCATGTGTAATTCATTAGCCATTGAGACAGCTCAACCACAAGGACTCTGTCTTGAGAGAAAAGGCTATTTTTCACACAGTGGAAGCATGAAGTCAAACTAGATGCTAGTTACAGCAACAGATTTCATGTTGTAAAGAGGACTCGCTATGTTTGAAGGATTTAAGCTTTGTAGTGACTTTTAACGGGATAAAAGTTCTCTACTGTGTACTACTCCTAAAATATGTATGTATAGGATAAAATAAGCAGCTCTACGGAGATTTCATTGTTTTGGTTTTATACAACATTAACTGCATGGTACAGACTCACTGCTGTCATTATCCTTGTTCCCAGCAGGCACACAGATGTTTCCAGCAGACAAAGTCTGATAAACAAACTGTATGCTCCCTTGCCCAGCATCAAACAGCTCATAGACAAAGCCAGCAGCTACCTGGTGAAAATAGTCAAACATCTAGCAGCTTAAGAAGCTGGTATATTTTCAAACAGAGCCACTGTGAACAGAGGGTGACTATTGGACTCATATGTGTCTGGTGGAGGTTTAAAATAAAGGGTAACATCGCAATCTGTTTGCCTACAAACCATAGCAACTTTATAGAAAACCAAAGTGAGACTGGAAATTTAGGGCTCTGCCCCAGAAACCTCATTCAAAATTCCAGAGACATTATTGCAAAAGCTTTAACCTTAGCAGATAACCTCAACAACATGTTGTGTGGTCCACTCTAGATGTCTAAATAAGAATGTTATTTCAAAAACAAAACAAAGTAATTGTAGTTGATGACAGGATTGATGAGATATGGACAGTAAACCACAGGAAGATAGTTTATCTCCTTCACAAATACAGATGAAAGAAACGCTGGAGGAAAAATTGTTTTGAGTTACAGAGGATTTGGATCAGAGGCTGGTCCAGATGTGACATCAGGACTTCAGCTCTCAGTTAGGTGATAATATATAAGGGCTGTGTGTTTTTCTGCCCCGAAGAGACGAATAAATCAATTAATGCAGCGCCAAACCAAACATGCAACACATGAACTGAATGTAATTCATTAAACTTGTTCATAACTCATGAATATTTTCTTTCCCCACAGAAAAAAGTGGTGGATGTGTTGCACGATTCAGTGTTAAAGAATAAACTAGAGAGCTTTTGCATGACTTGATTTCTTAAGAAAAATTATAAATTTCCATCCAGAGACAAAACAGGAAATAAGAAATATGACTGTGAACATGAAAACTGAGCTGGCTGTGTATGAAGGCATGTTGTGTCCTGAGGCTTTGGGTCAGCAGTCAATTAAATTATCACACTAAACTGAAAGACTTTTAAAATCCCTTTACTGAATAATGGTTGTCAGACACTCTGTATCCTCCATGATGTTCTGTAAAAAAGGTTGCAGCAATGGGATTAGGGCTTGATCCTCAGCTACTGCTGTGCCCAGTCTAAAACGACTATCCTCTTATCTCAAGGCAACAGAGCTACATTATGTTATGTACCGACTTCGTCAAGATAGAATGGATGTCATTGAAATTAATTTAATCTTCCTTAAATTAGCTTCTGACTATGAGCTCTCGCAGTCAGAATTTATGTCCTCCAGAATTCAATTTCCTCCGTGGTGTGATATGCTTTTATCAGTTGGTAACTATTCGGTGGCCTCCAATAATGAGAGCTGTCACTGAGACCAGAAGCGAATAGTGTTTGATGGCGACCATCTTGTGACCACTGAAACTGTCGCCCACATATAAGGATTTAAAAAAACAAAAAACAAGAAAGACTTGAGGGTTCCCAGACTTTACAGAGCAGCTCTCACTAAAGGCAGCAGTAATTTCAGAATCAGATGCGGATCAATCTGGAAGCACTTTAATCCAATTATTAGTCATTAGACCATTAGAGTATCAGTGTTTGAGTCATGGCTGCTGAAATGAAAGAAGGGGCATCTGATGTCAAAAATGTTTTGGGTCATGATAGCAAGATAACAGCCTGGAAAGATGCCTTTAAACTCATTTCCACACTAGCTCTTGCATAAAAATTGTGCAATAAATCAATTAACTGATAAAGGTCAAGTTAATGTCTGTGTTATTAGATACCATTAAAGACTGTCACAATGTAACTGTAGTGAATTATGTTAGTACTAACCATCAGTTTATGGAGGCGCTGACATGATCATATTGACTATTTGACGTTCAGCAGGTTTAATGTTTACTATTGCCACCATTTTGGCGTTGAACATAAAATAGTGCTGATGGAAATGTCATTAGTTTTGCAGATATTCGGCACTGATAGTACGAAAGAATGGACAGTGTGTGCCTGCTTCTTCCGCCTTCCAGCTAATCTAAAAATCGGCAAAGATGCGTATCATCGGTGGACCTGAGCCGGGCCGAATGAGGTCTGGGTGCTCAAACAAACCATCTGTAATAATACCCACCTGTCAATCAAAGTGCCTCATTATTATGACTATTTTATGGACAAATTATTTGATTTAATGTATAAAATGTCAAAAAATTGCGGAGAAAAAAAAAAGCTTTTAACAAGTTGCCAGATCACAAGGTGATGCTTTCAAAAAGCTTGTTTTTCCAAACCCCAAAGATACATTTTACAGTGCTAACTTTTAATTTATAAATGACATGTAAAACTAATTTTCACCTGGTGTCCAAGGCCAGATGCAAAAAAGCACCCCCCCAAAAAAAATCATCTCAATTTTAAGCCTGAATCAGACTCAATACAGTTGTCATTAAAAGAGAAATTAGTTTATTTCTGCTGTGAAGTTGGGCATTTTAACATGGGGACTTATGGGGACTGACATGTTCTGTAGCCAGCCTCAAGTGGACATTCAAGGAACTGCAGGTTTTGGCACTTCACAACCACTGAGGTTGACACTTTTGGTCATAAACCAAAGTACCAAAGACATTTTTGAAAGATTTTATCCTGATGATGGTGTAAGATTAAAAGTAAGGGGATCATCTAAGTCAGTAGGAAACGTCCTCTAGGAAACTAATTTAACTTCCTTTATTATTTCTTCCTTTAATACTACTTTTACTCTGTTCCATCCATTGCCTATTTTATGACTTTAGGCAATTCAATTTTGAAATATCTGGATATTTGTTTATATGTTTTTCATGAGTGTGATGTGGATAACGCACATGTGGACCAAAGTGACTGCTTTTCTCTATTTCATGTGATATTTGTCTGTCATTTAGGTTAAATAATCACCTCGCTCTTATGGATCTTGAAACTTTCCTAGTTTATAACAGGTATCTTTCCCAAGCAGTTGAAAATGTTCTGGAAGCTGAAAAACTTCTTTAGCTAAATATACCAAAACCCATTGCTTACTAAAAAATAAGGGGCTGACTTCTATCTGACAACTTGACAACAGAGACAGTTATGTATTTTGAAGCCATGTAAGCTCTGCCATGCATTCCTTTCACCAGAAAAATCCCAAATGTCACTTCCTACCTAAGATGTTAGGTGCCCACTTGGCTGTCTGGTCTCCATCATTACTTTCATCTCGTCTCAGCTACTGATGCTTAATAAGCAAGTACCTGAGGGTCCTGCCTCCATCTCTAAAGTCTGATTTGATGTGGCAAGGAGACAGAAAACAGGGAAGAGGGGGGACAGAAATAAAAGAACAAGGGATCAAAATAACTGTGCCTGGCTGGCTGAGTGGAGTGGGGCCCATCAACACCAATAACCGTTAGCTGCGAACACGTGTGTCACAGCGAGACAAGTGTCATATCACTCAGCCCACTGCTTCATTTGACTGGAACACATCAATCACTCAGGGAAATCCACGCAGACGTGCTGAGATAGGCCTCACCTCTGGCTCCCTCATTACGTTGCGTCAGTGTTAGTGAAACCTTGGCCTGTCAGGAATTCACTGCTGTCTTTCTCTAAAAGAGTCTCTCTTGTCCAGTTGTTTCCATCAGCAGCGGTGGCAGCAGCAGGGTGAGAATGCAACAGCGCATTGGGAGTCTTACAGCTATTACATATATGTCAATGTGTTAGGTGTTTTAGGTGACCTCTGCTACCGACTGAAATGCAAAGCATCTGCATGGCTGCACACGTCTGTGCCCATGAGCTTCAAATGCAAATTACTCATGACAGAGACGTGCTCCCTAGTGTGACATTTTCAAGCTTTGTAGCTGCGACGGATGATTGTTATCATTACTGATCGTGCTATCGACTATTTTATGGACAAATTATTTGATTTAATGTATAAAATGTCAAAAAAAATTGCAGAGAAAAAAAAAGCTTTTAACAAGTTGCCAGATCACAAGGTGATGCTTTCAAAAAGTTTGTTTTTCCAAACCCCAAAGATACATTTTACAGTGCAAACTTTTAATTTATAAATGACATGTAAAACTAATTTTCACCTGGTGTCCAAGGCCAGATGCAAAAAAGCACCCCCTCAAAAAAATCAGATAAAACTGTCGAATAATTTTCAATCAATTTGACTAACAAGCTCAATTTTCACCACCAGTTGCCACGTGTCCACACCTATTGACATCCAAAATAATCAATGGGAATGGTATGATTAATATCACATCCATGACACTGCAGCTCTTTCATAATAAAACCTGTTATTTTGACTAAAAATCTCAATGTGCAGAGTGAAAATGAGAAAGCGTCCCTCAGCGGCGGGCTTTAACGAAGGATTAAAGGCTTATTAACAAAGGCGTCCCTTGAAAGCCCCGCTCTCTCCCCGGCCACCGCCATGCTGCGCCCAGCTGTGTATACAACTCCGACAGGTAGAATAATAACGGTTATACATCACTGCACCTGAGAGCCCAATCATCTAAATCTTCCCCTGCCACCGCCTCGCAGATTCCATTACTTTATTGACACGCAATCTTAAGAAGGAGAGAAATATTGCACATGTAAGGTCACTTGGTTATGAAGACATATTATCATATTATCTGCATGAGGGTTGTAGGGCTCAGGCCTGACAAAGCTAATTATAATTGGACATGATACAGAGCTCAGAGCATATTACGTGCTTGGCTGCATGACAAAGTCGCAGCTGAGATATGAGGGGAGAGAGGAGAGACATGAGCTGAAACTCAATGCGAAGAGGGTGAAGCTGTACAATAACAGCAGCAAGCTCTCTCTGATGATAATTTATGGATACATCCACTATAAGCACCGGGCTAAACCTGTTCCTGCTTGTTCACAAGGCACAAGATGGAAGGAGCCAGTTGTTCAAATACAAATTTCTTATGCACGCCGACTTGAAACAGCTCTAATGCCCAAATGTCACATTTCGTTAGCGACAACAAAAGTGGCCCTGTGGCTTCTTATCTCCACTCCCAAGGTTATTTCAGTATCTCCAGACATAAAGAACTGTTTCTGTTTTTCTTCTTAAATGACTAAATCCTTGTGCTGCCTCCCTCCGAAGCAACTATTTACCTCCAGACAGAGCTGCGTTATTTTCAACCTCAACCTCACAGAAAAATAACTGAGTCAAGTGATACTGTACATCTGTTCCAATTCCCATCCTGCAGCTCTGTAATCTCATCACAGGGGTCGTGATCGGTGCTACGTGGAGTAGCTGCGATTTGTGAGCAGATCCAGAGGTCAGATGTTAACTTTAGTTTAATGGTGTCAGGCTTAAAGATGTTTTTTTTCCCCTCCACTCATTTGTAGTGATCCACTGCTTCAGAGGTCTATTAATATAATATGCATTCACTTATTCCCATGAATATGACTATTTTTACAACTGGTCTCAACTCCATTACTGTAGCACAGCACTATTTAACTTCCCGCTTCCCACTTAAATAGCTGTCATCTGTGCACTAATGGAAATGTAGTGAAATGGAAAAAGTTATGATAATTCCAGAGAGCGAACTTTAAGGTTAATTTGCATAATGTACTGTACGATAGGCTCTAACCCCCATGACTCAGCCGAGTGTCCTCTCTTGATGTCAAATAAGACGCACCTTAAAAAAAACTTTATGTATCCGTACTCGTATCCAACCATGTGAAGTGTTACGGTTTTTATGTGCTCACGTTTTGAGATATCCACCACAACTTCAGCCACCACCTTACTATAATGTTGGTGAACAGGCTTCTATTTTCATTTTAAGTGCTCAAAACTTCCAAAAATTGAATCAAAGCAGCATTACCTTTACTCTCTTTGGACTGTTTCTAGCTTTTTCTATTTAAAACATAATTACTAATGACAAATATGGCCAGCAACCAGAATATTATTTCTGCTCTTGACCTTTTGCAATGAGCACCACAAGAAATCAACAAGACTTCAAGTCAGCAAATTTGTAATCAGTCACCACTTTTGGATGGATATCTTTATTTTTCTGTGGTTTCCAGGATCCTAACAAATCACTGATGGAAAATAAACTTGTTTATGATTTATGTTTGTTTTAGTTTGGGGAAGTGGTTAGGACAGGTTCAGGCCCAAAAAATGACTAGGTTTGGTTTCAGTGAAACATTGTGGTTTCAAATGACTACTTTGTTAAGGTTAGGGGAGCGTCTTTGCCACCGTTACATATAATAAACGTAAAGTGCTTGAAGTTATGAAATGATCTTTATCATGATTTTTGATAAAGGAAACAAACAGCAGCCCTGTAACAACCTGAGATCTCAAAACTGGTGCAAATAAAACCAAAGCTCTCTGTGTGGCTAAATACACCGAGCCATTTTTGAAAGTGTGTTTTTGTATTTTGGGTGGATAGACCCTTTAAAGTGACATGCTGACTTTTCTACCATAAAATAATCAAATAACATATGAAATCATTTTGATGCTTTTAATCACACAGCAACAACTAGTCCACTTATTTTGATGAAACTGATCGTATTTTATGGAGAAAATGTTTTCTGGCTTCTCCTCTGATGTCGCCTGGCTGCTTTGCGTCAACTCTCTGTGATTTGAGTTTCCTGATGGACAGAAATGTAAAGTAAATAGCTGGGAACTATAGCTGCTGGTAGCTCATGCTTGCTGAGTTTGTTAGCTGGGCGCTCGGAGAAATGGGAGAGTGCCAGTGTTTGTACCACAGGCGTTTTGGAAAAAAAGGTCTTCAGGGCTGGGACACGGGGATTTGCTGACAGGGGTGCAGAGCCAGTGTTGTTCCAGAACCAGAGCTGGGCAAGCAGGCTATGTAACCGGGCTCAGCAGCCTCTATAGACATAATGACAGAGGTGAAGAGGGGGCAAGGCAAGAGTAAATCTGGGACTGACTTTAGTCGTTGGTGAGAGCTTTGTGAAATAAAAGGCTGACAGACAGACGCCGAGCTGGGCTGACTGCTGTTGGACTAGTAAGTAATATAAGCTGGCTGCTATGTCTTGTGTTGTTGCACTTGCTTGATGTTCAGCTGTGTTAGCAGTGTAAACTGTACCTATGTCTATGTAATGTTGCTTTAAAACAACAAAGAAACCTTTTCATTGTGTCTCTGCTGTAAAGAAAGAAGTGCTATTATCTTGACGCAAAGCAAGGAGAGTCTGGAGTGCTGGTGCCAGATGCTGTGAAACATCAACTGAAGTCTTTGGATTTAGCTTAATTAGGACAGAGTATCAGAATAACACACACATGTATTCAAATAGAATCCAGTGCATATGTTTCTTCTTAAAAAATAAAAATGTCTACAGCACTGCTGTGGCCTGACTTTTAAAACATATTCCCTCTCTTTCTCTTTCTCTTGCTGCAAAAGATACTCAAAACATCTGGAAGTCCATCTGCCAATAAATCTCCCTGATAAACGATGGTGCTTCAGAAATCCGAGGAAAATAATGAGTGGTGCAACATCTTGGCACAACTAAAAACATACTTGAAATACAAGACTACATCTCAGATGCTGAGCACTGAGACCACAAATCACAAAGGCTCAGTGTATTAGGAATTTATTTCAAAGCACATCATGTCACACACACATTTGCAACTGTATATCTTTCCAGATACTGGCGAGTGATGCTGGAAGTCTGGTAATGCTCATAGGTGGACAACAGCACTCTGCAACATCACATCTTGAATTTGCATGCCCAGTATATTGTTATTAAATGCCGCATTTGTTTTTGTGTCAGTTGTTTTTCCCTCATCGAGCGCACTCGCAGTGAAAGAAATTAAGCTGTAGATCATTTTCCTGACTGGCGATTGTTCAATATGTCTGAGATTAATCAAGAATAAGCAGGTAATAGCAATCTGCCTTTAAATTACTGAACGTTTCAGCCGTGCTATTTGAGCATCACGGTTTGCGCTTTGAACAATTAAATTTAATTAACAACTATTAAGCCTGGTGTTTCTGTTTGGAAACTCCCCCGCCAGCCGTCCAGCTTTGTCATCTGGTTTCAGAAACTCGCCATGACAGGCCATTTTTCATGATTTCTCTTACACTGGGAAAAACACCAGTATTTTAATTAAGAGGCCCAAATGACCAGATGCTTACCTATTTTTCTTTTAAATGATTACTGATGGGAAAGCCACGAGCAAAGCAGCCAAGCATCGATGAACGCAAGAAGGTTTCAAAGTGAGAATTCTCTCGTGCCTCTGTGAAAATTGACGTTTTAAGTCTCTTTGAAGCTGCGACAGCACTGTTTGTGCCATTGCAGGCTCTTTGCTTCTCTGACAGAACTCAGTTATCTTGATACTGCTAAAACACTTGCGTCTCTTAAAGCCTATCAAGTAAGATATTCTCTTTAGATTATCTAGTACGTGCATGTCAGCGGATTAGCATTAAAGAAATCGTGCGTTTTGAACAAAAAGGGGGTGAGGGCAGGGTCACATGAGGGTCAGGAAGCAGATGAGTACCTGTCTGAGTTTGTGCTGCTATGTGAGGACAATCCAACAGGTGGCATGAGACTCCTGCCCTGCTCCTTCATTCATTTATTCAAAGAGACCGTAGGGGACTGAAGCCACCTTTGTTGTGTTTATATTTTTCCGAATTGGCTCCTTAACAGGAAGTGATGCTAATTTCCGCATTTTGAAGGAGCCACATTATGTTTTTCAATCAAAGGAAATAAATTTAACACATTTAACTAAGTTAATTTAAGATTTCTTATTTCTTCTTTTTTTTGTTTGTGAATAAATGTGAGCACAATGAATATTAACAATATTATAGCCTCTCAAGAATGTCAACAATTTTCTGCCTTTCTTATTTCAATATCCTCTTTGCACAAGGCTTTCATTTCCTTAGGTACGCCGTTAAAAGGCAGCTCCAGCCTGCCCTGACTAATTTCCTCTCAGCCTCACAGATCACAGGCCTTTCCCACCCAGTGCTCCCTTTGCTCCCACAAAGACCCTCGTAATCCTGCTGCTTGTCCACAATTAATCTTCCCAGTTGCCATATTATTAACACAACCACCCACGGGCAGAGGATGCAAATGTAAAGCCAGGAACAGGCCTCTCTGTGTGCAACCCCACCCCCTCCGCCTTTTCACTAGGCCCACAGCGGAGTGGCAGAAGTGTCAATCACTCCGGGGGTTTAAACCGCTGCCCACTATCAGCATCAAGGGCTTTTCAAGCCCCCCCTCCCTGTCTGCTGATCAAACAACATGACCCCTCCCACTACAAAAACCCCACAGTTGAGTTCCCCTTTCGACTTTTTTTTCTCCATCTACCTCTGCCTGTCTGTCTCTCTAATCTTTCCTCAGAGGCCCATCACTTTAATTAGGAGACAGCGCTATTCATGTAGGGAAAAACTCCAAACCCGACCTTTATCTTTGTAACAACCTTAGTGGGCTGAATGCAAAATTAAAATTTATTATCTAGACTATTGAATATATGAGTTTTAGACTGTTGATTGGAAGCCAAAAAAAAGTATTTTAATGTGTCGCATTGTGTGCCAAGAATGACTGGCATTTCTCGCATGGACTAAATTATTAATGGATCAAGTGAAAGAGTATCCAACAGCATAATGATTAATAGTCAGTTGCAGCCTTAGTATTTCCTTTTTGTATGTGGTGAATGATAAAGCTTTTTGAAGGATGAGTGTCTAAAATCAGAAACAGGTGGAAAAACAAACCACTATACCTGAAAACTGTGCGGGGAGACAGAAATAATACTTCTAGATCTCCAGTACGAGCCAGATGAGAAACATAAGTCAGGGCGTTATATCAAAGTGATATATCCGACATGTTTCAGCTGATGTGTCAAGGCTGCTTTTCATAAAGCATGCTGTGGTGTTATGAAGGTATCTTATGTCTTATAATAAAAGCTTTGGTTATGAAGGAGAATCATGTAAACATAGAAAGCCCAACAACAATATTCCACTTTTGTTTGTCTTGTCATGTTAAACACATGCGATTACTGTAGCCATCAACTGCAGTGTGCTCTACCAGTCAAGTCTTAGCCGTTAGCATGTATATATACTCTACAAATCACAGCCCTGATCAAAGCTGCTGCTGTGAGAATAGCTTGGCACCACTTTAAAAGAATATGAAATAATGTCCCAATCCAGCAATTCTGAAAGAGCAGGGGAGAGAAAGGGAGAGCGTAAGAGCTGAATGTGTGGAGGTTTTTTGAGAAGTTGGTCACTCTATTGCCTTCAGTGTCACTTGACATGAAAGTAATGCCAGTTCTATGGAGATCCAAGCTGTTCCCCAGTGGTTGAAATGCTATTGTGTGTCAGACAAAGGACACGGTTTCATAGCACCCCCTTGTTTGCATGCATGACCAGCACTTTCAAATAAGGCCTTTAGATCTAAATCTCAGGCTCCACTCAGCACAGAAGGCAGCAGGCAGCTTTGTTAGTGGTGAGAAATTACTGGGGATGTCCAAAGTGAAAACTAGGCATTCACATCTCCAAACAAGAGCTTTTATTATGCTGAGGTCTACAACAAAGTCCCGCTGTGAAGACAGTCCCGCTGAGCTGAGGCATGTTGTTTACCAAAGTATCATACTGAAAGATACAAGGTTGTCTTCTGCTGCTGTCGTCTCTTTGGAGATTAAGCAGTGAATCATCACAGATTGAAGTTTTAGTTAACCAAACATTTCTCAGTGGCAGAGCAGCACTCTCCGCTGAGTTAAACCTGTTTCACTTGGCTCCACCGAGGAGCAAAGGAAACAGGTTTTTAGAATGAAGACATACGTCAACAAATCGGAAAGAGGGCCAAGAAAAAACATGAATAAATTAAAAGAACCCTCAACATGTAAAAACATGTTTTTATAACAGTGAAAAGAAAGATATCTATGGTTGTTAGCTTTTCTACAAACACACTCATAGTGATGAACAGAATCGCCTAACTGCAGAGCTTTATAGCATCTTCCAGCTCTTTGTTTTGGCTGTTTTGGTTCACTTTCATAGCATAATTTTCATGGCAGCAGAAAGATGTTTTTCAAACCACCTTTATTCTACCTGCCCAGCACCAGACAAGAGATAAAGTTAGCATCTAGGTGGCGAACACAGTGGAGCATTTAGCAGCGAAAGAGCCACATGTTTCAGTGAGGAGTTGGTAGAGACCAAAAACAGAGCTAAAAGACGTTGCTACGTGTCTGCTGAATTCACGAAAATATGCAACTTTTTGCAAACAACTTCGCCATATCGGTTTAAAAAGATGCATACAGGTAACACAGTAGACATTCATGCTGTCGGTTTCAAGCTATTCCTGCCAATGGACGGTTGGTGCACCAAAGAACATAGCAATACCCCTGGAAAAAGGCATCAAGGAAAAAGACTACTATCTAGCAGACATGGGTGTTTTTTCTCTTTGCAGACAGAACACATTTACACGTGTACTTTAGAGAAATGGTCGTAAACATAAGTTGAGCTTGTTCACAAGAAAACAATGAGACAATGAAAACGTCACTCACTTGTTGGCAGAGTTTTAAACGCACACCTCCAACCACTGCAACACCTTCACTTTTAACAGCTACTTCAGTGTCATCCCACTGTCTTGTCTTTATTTAGCTCCCCTCACGTCATAATAAAAACACGTATTCCTCTCACTTCTCATGCAAAGAGCATTTCACCAAAAAAAAAAAAAAAAAGGCTCTACTTGCTGTCAGCGATCAAAGTTATTATCAGAGAGAATGAAGAAACCATTTTTCTCCAGAAAGAGAAATTCTCACAGTGATATATCAAGAACTTGGATTTGGGGAAAAGATTGTCTGTCAGTGAAATATGTGATAGTGTTTCAAACTTGAAGGGGCTCATGGGATCGGGAGGACAGACGATGTGAATAACAAACTGTATCTGATGACCTGAACCACAAACTATGATTCTGAGATACAAACAATGGAGATGAGTGAAACACTATACACATGCTTTGTTTAAACATGCACTGTAGTAGATATTATTTCAGTAGCTGTCTGTATAGATGCAAAGATAAACCAAACCTGTTAGCACTGGTCCTTAAGCTGGTATTAGGACAATGCTACAACAGCTCAATAACAGCTCTGACTCAGTAAATATGTCCAGCTGTGGGCCCTCTGAATCATCCCTGCCGTCCCTTTAGCTGTCTCACTTGGGTTTGACAGGCATTAAAGAGAAAGTGGAAAAGGCTTTTTGCTGAATTTATGTGTGCTGCTAGCTCACGATTGTCTTCAGGATTGTAATAATACTGAAAAATGTATTGTTATGTGATTTGATTTCATGTGAACAACCGTGAGACAGACAAATTATATTCTTTAAAGGGTCTTTAAATGTCAAACAATTTTAACATCAACATTTAATCAAATGGCTATGTGTAGTGTGAACCTAATAAGGATAAACCATTTAATGTTTTTTTAGTGCATTGTTTTGGTTTTATGGCACATTTACGGTTTTGGTTCAGTTTCTTCGCATTCTCAATAAAAAAAAATTGTCGCCAACTCAACCTTTTAACATGTCCACATCTCGTGTTTGGACTGTATCCCAAAACCAAAAATGACACTGGGTAGTTTCAGACGAGGCTGAGCCGTTTTATTCTCGCCTCATGTTTAGCCCGCGGTCAAACACGAGGACACAAGGTTTGATTCTACGTGGTGCCTTCTGGGAAACTCCTGGTGCTTCGCCACGCTCGGACATCTCTTCCGCAGACATGTGGCTGAGGACAGAGTGGGCTGTCTGACAAAACATAAAAGAACAAGCACTTCTCCAGCTGCCCGATTCCCATGTGAGAGCAATGAGAACACACTGAGGGTTAGTCAGAGCTCGCTGGAGACGAGCAGCATGGAGGTAGGCCAAGCAGACGTCAAGTGTGGCTTTGCAAGAAGCCTTACACACAGCAGGGGCCTTTGCTAGCATTGTACTGGGGTTCCTGTAAATACATATGTCAGCTAGTGGGTAAGTGATCTGAAAGGTAGAGAAAATATGGAACTGAGGACAATGGCAAACACAAAGCTTGAGGTGTGGTGATGTGCACAGCTATTATTTACTTTAAAGGATGACTGTGGGGATTTCAATGTCAGGTCTGATGAAAGCAAAAACTCTGTACAATGCTGAACCAGCAAGGGCTGAAAGGGAATAAAATATTTTCCTTTCTGTGGGGGGACTTTCAGAGATAGAAAAAAAAAAAAAGTTGTACATTTTTTATGCTTGCTCACTAAACAGAAAACATAGATGTAAACATTTACCTATAGCTGAATTTCCATGCTCGCCTTCAGCAATAAGATGGCCTTAAAAGAGCCTTACATCAGTTTTCAAATGTCAGCTGGTCAAATCAAATTAAGCTGCTTTGTCAGACCTCCCCCTATGATCCGCCAACATGTATGTCTCACATCACCTGAGAAATCATGAGCAACACAATTTAATTACAACTTTAAAAAAAAAAAAGTGTAAACATCACTCTCTTTCATCCCTTTATGTATGTGGACAAGAAGACAATGTGTTAAGAGGAAATAAATCTGCCTTGACAGCCACATCAAAGGGTGCAGTGAGGGGCTTACTGCTACTTAAGGCACAGGAATGCTGTTGCTAAGCATCAGTCGAAAACCTATCAACCCTTTAAGGACTTTACTATTTTTGAGAAAGGAGGGGGGGAACAGAACTGAGCAGGTTACTGGAGGCCAGACACTCCACTGTGACAACACCCAGAGAATTCATAAATCTGTATAAAAAAAACCCCAACGCATTTGGATATAAATCAGGCGCAGGATTGATCTTAACTAGACTCAAATCATTCCGATTTTTTGGGGCTAGTTTGTTCTCACCTAACTGGGATTTTGGATCTCATAAATAAGTAACTATTCGCTGACTATGAACTTCCTCTGCCCTTTTAGGGAGGACATGCTTGTTGATGAATTAGGACATGCTCCACTGCATAAAGGCTATGAGTCAGTGCTAGCCGCCACCTCCCTGTGAATAAATTCAATTCCCTCATTTTTTCCCGGGTGAGGTGCTAAATCACTGGCAGCGTTTGGGAGCAGCGGGGTGTTAGTGGATGGCTGGGTAGCCAGCCTGCTATAATTCTGTCAATCTACCTAATTCATTATTTCAGCAGCTGCAGATTTCTCTACTCTGAATTAGAGAAAGTGACAAGTCTGAGTTCAGTTCAAAGCAGAAAGCTTTCAAGTCAGACTTTGGCGAATGATCTAGAGTAGCGTGTCCACAAAGCCCTGTCATTCAACACTTTGACATGTAGTAAATTTTACGGGTCGGGGCGAGGGAATGAACTCAAGCACCACGAGACTCACTTGTAGGAAATAGAAGCGATAGGTGACCTCTCACTAACTGGTAATCCAGAGTATTAGTCATAACAACAGTGGATAAATCCCTTTGAGAGAGCTGAGCCGTCTAAGCATGGCATGGGGCTGCCTGGCCAACAAATCTCCTTTTTTTTTTATCTCATCGTTGAGATGAAAGAGAAATGGTGCTGTGGATTACAGAGAACAATCGTGCATTATTAGCAATGTAAAAAAAAAAGAGAGAAAAATACAGAATCGGCTTTGTGAGAGGCCACTCATTACCAATTACCCACTATATGTGACAGCCAGGAAAAATCACCCGCCATCGCCTCAGACAGATTCCATCAGTGTCCACAAAGAGCTACAACACTGTAATGTTCTAGTTAAAATCACATCGTGTTCACAAAATACTGCAATTTTAGAATCATTCGTCTTGTTGACTTTGAGGCTGCGACCTGTCAACAACATAGTAACTTCAGTTTTGGAGTTCTGTTTTCTTTTTCAGCAAACAGTGCTCAAAGTGAAACAAGAATCTTGCTCATATCACTGAAATATTCAGTTGGGTGATGATGAACAGAAAAGAAACTGACAACTCTCAGATATGAAACAACAAAACTAAGAGGCTGCAGCCGCACCATGAGTCCATACTTACCCCCAAAAGTTTGAAGGTGAGGTTTGAAGTCATGTAGAAGACGGACCAAAAAAGCATTGTGGCCGCAACATGACAGAGACAGTTAGGCATGGTGGTGCTTTTGCTTACATCAGCATACTAACATGTTTACCATGTGTTATTTAGCGTGTAAGTGTGCTAAGACTAGCACTATAAACAAACTATAAGTACAGCTGAGGCCGTAAACAAAGCATGGCTAAACATTCTCTGATTCAGATGTAGAGATTTTATACATTTCTTGGTTTAAGTCACTTGACAATCACCTTAAAACAAATGTAGCATTTAAAATAAAGAAGCTGTTGCATTTTCACTGCTTTTGTTCTTATTTACTGGCTCACTCGCGTCGTGGCATTCAGTGGGTGGAAGCTTCTCCCTTTATTGTAATCAGCTTTCATTCCAGCCCTTTTGATCCCTTGCTTTCTTTTGTGCGACACACCTCATCACCTTTATTTTCTGCCATAATTGCATGGGAAAGATCTCCCCTTTGATACCGTCTGCATGCCAAATCACTATCGGGGAAAAGAGTGTCGAAAAGTGCCATGTGCGCTGTCTGCCGGGAGAATAAAAGAGCTCATACACCTGTGGAAGACAAACAGGGTTTTCAGAGATATGACATATCTATCATCCCAGCGCAGGATATGAACTGTTCTGTCATCTTAATGGTGAAGGGGGCTTTGCATAGTGGAACAGTAGGTGCTGAGAGACATGTGTTGCACATGGTGAACTGTCTGGCAGCTGGCATTCCCAGGTCTGCAACCACCCCCACCTCCCTCCCCTGCCTTTGCCTTTCCTCAACCCCTTTCAGGCCCCTGTCTCATCTCCTGGCTCTAATCTGCAGACACAGTCCTCTCCTGCAGGCTCATCACCGGGCTGCTGAGTGGAGCTGAACAGGATCCTCCCGCTCCCCCCGCAGACCTCGTCCCCTTTTACCACCACTACAACATCAACACCCACCCTCCACCCCATCACAAGTGTCAAGTGAGGTTGTCTACCGTCTCCTGCTAACACAGCTGCAAACTATTTTACAAGGGAATTAAGAAATCAGGCTCCAAGGAACAAAAAAGGGTCTAAAAAACAAAACTATGTGTAACAAAAAATATTATGATGATGATTATTTGCTAATAGCAGATTTAAAAAAAAGGTTTTCTAAACATTTGTCAAAGTAATTATTGAATCATTTTATTGAATCCTGCTGATTTAATCGAGATTGCAATTGTGCATATTTTGTCCATCTCAGCCTAAATAATTCTACTTAGACTTGTTGCTTATCAAGAACAAACTGTACAAACATTTCTCTTGAATTGTGAACTAAACCAACCCTTAAAAAAAAGAGGGAAAAGAAGGCCTGTACTGCATCTCCTCACACAGAAAGGCAGCCGCTGCCTAACAACATAGCAGCGAGATAAGCAGGGTGGATTCTACTGAGAGAATCTGTTATCAGGGATGGTGCTATGCACTGACATTAAGGATAATCATATCTATCAGCACACTGCCAAACATCCCCAAGTGAGCCCGGAGGAGAACAAAGCCTGCATCGTCTCTCGAAGCTAAGGTTACAGGCGGATGATGATGTACTTGTCACTGGGGTGCAAATGATCCACTGCCCGGCCAGCTCCGAAATGCAACGAATAGAATCCACACGAAGATATGGATATCAGCAGAACAGTTTAGATATCTGCTCATTCCTCTGCTTGATAGCTGCAGCTGGCTCGCTTGTTACAGTCGCGAACCTGGAAGCTCCACGAACACTCCAGTAGCATATAATGAGCTGTCTTAGATAAAATGCAAAAAGAAGTGTTGGAGGGAGGGGGAAGGGGGGGGGGCTGGGGATAATGCAGACCTTCATCGCCTCACTCTTATTGCAAGAGTGATGTCTTTGTTATTCGCGCTCACCTCAGAATGAGGGAGGACAAAGAATTCAGTTACACAAAGTGAAATACATTTAGCAAAAGTTCTGTGAAAGTTGAAACAAAGTGTGTGGTGAAGGAAATAGTAATGCGTGTCTACGGTGAAACTACATACAACGCGAGGGATTATTTGATTTTTCAGACTGGTTCTAATGATAAGAACATAGGGCGGCTATTATAGTTGCACTCTTGAGTATCTCATTACTGACAAAGCACAAAAAAACCAAGCAAAACAAAAGCGGGATGAGTAGCGTGTTTTGGCAGCCGTGTCAATTGCTGCAAGTAAGTGCATATCCCACGTTTTGTTCAAAGCCACGAAAAAGAACCAAAACAAAAAGAGTTGGCAGGACAATTTGAATCTGACAAAGTAGTTGAAGATGAGTCAGTGAGTGAATCACTCTCAATATCACAGACCAAAGCACGGCATTTGGAGAGAAATCCACCCTTAGCAGGGAAGTGCTCCATTGGCAGTGATAAATTGCCTTCCTCTGCAGTGTCTTCCACATAGTTCACATCAATATCCCATTCATTATGATGCATTGACTCCTGTCACAGGTATCGTTAATGTATATTTTAGGACATTTCCAGCTGATTTAAATTGTTTAGAAAGCCAAATATCCAGAGGATGTACGGTATCGTGTAAAGACTGGCATCTTAATCTAACTTTACTTTGTGATTGGGAATATAGATTCTAACTGAAATAATGAACAACAATTTATTTTCTTTCATGTTCTGAATGTTATTAAAGCTGCATTAGTGCTTTTTGACCAGCAGGAGGTGATAATCACACAGCAGCTTATAAAGTTAGCAAACAGTTAAACTTACATATTCAGCAGACATGAAAGCAAAATAATGATTATATATGAATATTATTATATTTCCACCACTCATTTTAAGCTTTGGTTTGGTCTCCACCAACTCGAAAGAAAAATATCTCTTCAGCTGCTACACAGCCACATGTGATACAGCTGTGTACCAAACAAATTTCCTATTTTACACTTCATTAACTATGTTTTTGATGCCGATCATTAACTTATGATTGAAAATACCAACATTGTAAGAAGCTGGGGGACATGGCTGGCTTAGCTTAGCTTATCTTATATATCCTGAGAGTCAGTCATGTACTCTTGTAAGAGACTAAATGTAGCTAAAAGCTATATAAAACTGCACTGGTGTTGATTCTCAGTATTAAGATTCATTTGATTAAATGTCAGTATCAAAAATATTACTTAGTGGCACTCTATTTTAATGTAGAACATGAAACCTAGCCAATTGAACTACTTAAAATGACCCTGTATAAACATGTCTTTGTCACCTGCCACCTAGAGCTAGACACACAACCTGAACAACCCCACATGGCCTCTCAGGATCACCACAAAAACACACACACACCAACACACTGTCAAGGTGTGGGCAGACAGAATGGGTGTGGAGAGCTCAGAGCCAGACGAGGCAGCTCGTCTTGCTTGCAGAGAGAAACAACTATCAGTAGGATCACTCCACTTCACTCCACATGCTGGAGTCTAAACAAGTCTCTGTTTTCATTTCCATAAAGCCGCACTCTGTCTTTTGTTCTGACGGAGATAAGATGTATAAATTATGAGCAGCTGACAAAGTATACTGGGACGCCTCGGGCAGCTCATCAGTCATGCTCGGCCTGTCAGCAGGTAACTGATGGGGGCCCTACAGGCACAAAGCCCCCTTTTAAGCAAAGGAGGGGAGGCAGAGGAATTAAAGCTGTTGTTGGAGTCCCAAGCACAACAGCTGACTCATATTTAACAGTCTCTTTAAAGGAGTGAGGCAGATGCCAAAAGCTTCAAGCTTGAGAGTGTGTTTTGTGGCTCTCTCCTCAGGAGTGTATGTCTTGCTGTTCTTGCTCTGTCGACATTATACAATGGCCGTCAAGCAGGAGGTAGGCACACAGAGAAAGTTGTCTTGAGAGACCACCCAAGAGAAGGCAGAGAGGGGTCTCTGCTAAGAAAGCTGTAAGCTTAATGAAAACTACTAAATACATATAATCCTCTCTATGTATCTGCAGAGAACTCCTTGACATTGTACCCAGTTTCAATAATGGATCATTGAGTTTCATTACAGTACGAAAGCCCAACCTGTAAAAGAAGAGGATCTGATTTACTGGAGCTTTTATGCACTGTGTGTGTATTTGAGAGATAATCGTAATGAGACACTGTACCAGGGTAAAGATGACAGGTAAGAATTGATGTCTCTTCCTGCAGCCATGTGGGTGGGAATGAGTTGGCTTTATTTCAGTCTGCACCGCAGCTCTTATCTCCCTCGGTCACCGTCGCTTTCTGTCTTGTGGACTCTAATCTAACTAGGTGGATGTGCCGAACATAACATGAGAGGGAGTCAACTTTCAACTTACAGTCCAGCACTGCAAGAAAAGAACAATAAAGGTGCTGCACCCAGTGTGAGGGTAGATTAGTGCTGCTGCTATTGAGAGCTAAACGACTGAATATTAAAAATAGAAGCGTTGCTTTGAGGTTTTCATTTAATTCAAGAATACGTATGAAAAGTGGACAAATGTTCCACTTGAAAAAACATCTAAAGGACACAAAGCTCTTTTGCAAAAAAGAAAGGGCAGTGAGTTCGGCCAGTTTATATCCCCTCATCATATTTCTGCAAACCAATCTCCACGGCTGTCTGACGTCTGGAAGGACAAAAAGTATCACACCTTCATTTGGGTCAGACAGGTACTTTACTGTATCAAATGATTGGGAGTGTAAAATTCTCTGAATAGGGTCTTGACACCAGAAAAGGAAAGACACCACTGCCGCTCAAGAGATGTAAAATAATACAGCTTATCTCTGATGCCCAGGAGGAAGAGATATGTCCACCGTTGCCAAATAATGGCATATTTCCATATGAGTCATTGAACATGACTGTTAAGCTTAAAAACATCTCTGGTTCTACTCAGAGCTAAAATATAAATACCCAAATATTTATGAGTCCTTGTTTCAATGAAAAACCAGTCCAAGAATTTGTGTTTGCACCAATGAATGCAAGATGAACCACTATTTCTACGAAATCCTTGTCATTTTTCTTCCAAAAAAAGTGTTTATTAGTTTCATCAACATCCTCAGTTTACGAGCATAAAACGAATCCAATTCAGAACCACATTCACAAGCCAAGGTCAAATAAATATCAAATATCAATCTCTGCAAATTTCCTTGCAACCATAGAGAGGAGAACATTGTTTCTTTAGACCCCAAGAAAAATGGTTTATTGTAGGGTTTGCTGTCAAGCATGGTAGACATAGGGTTGCAAAATAGGGTTGGGAACTTTCCATGCGAATTAATGGGAATTTACAGGAATAAATGGGAATAACGTCGGCTCTTAACAGGGAACCTAATTTAGTTAGTTAACTTAGTTGGGGGGAGACAATTTTAGCACAACTGACTAAAACAACCAGATTTCATGGACGTACACTTGAATATGTATTCCTCAATTAATGCCCCCTATATGCACTGTGCATTCCTCCATCTCCAAAATTCCCATGGAAAGTTTCTGAAAATTTACAATTTGCAACTGTAGGTAGGAACTACTGAAGTTAACTTATAGACTCAAATAAGGGGGGAAAAGAAAGTTAGAGAAATTAATCAATCATGTTGGCTCATACCTGCATTGGTGGATTTAATCTGCACTATTTATTACAAATCAGTTATCACTGAGTTTTTTTTTTTTTTTTAATCTATCTTCCAATCTTTAAATGATACAGCAATTTCCGAGTAAAATAACACAAAATAGATGCAGAATGAGTGATTACTAAATTCACAGAGCCAGTACTTTTGGAAGATCTTCTTAGTGTAACTACATGGACACCGGACTTCTCCACTGACCACAATATGACCCAACACATGAGAAACTGCATGTTTTTGTGTGTACACGTCTGTGAATTTACAGTCATCCAGGTAGACCGGCCTGATTAGGGATAAAACTGAGAGACAGATGGCGGCTGGGAAACCTCCAATAACAAAGAACTTCAATATGAATGGTCAATACGTCAATCTGAAAGGGCTAATTATAACTCACGGGCTGATCTTGATTGATCACTCCAGAGCACAATTACCAACCTGTCTACATTAAACTGATGTATGAGTGTTTTAGGTGTTCCAGCTCCACAAAGTTTAATACATTTCTCATTAAAACAGTGTTAGTATGGTATGTGTGAATGTCCCTTGTAGGGCTGATTTAGAGGTGACACCGTGAGGTAGAAAAAGTGAAAGAACACTTGGACTATGACAAGAACATGCCTACCTCAGTATGTGCCCTTGCTCTGAAATGCTGCAGAGAAAGACTAAAGGTCATTTGTGCCCTTTCGCATCACAAAAGGTGGAAAAACAGCCTGACGTGTACAGTAGCATCTTCTCAGGACACAGCAGCACCATTATAACAACCTTGTAGAAGGATATGTAACCTTCAGTTGTTTAACTCTGCATCACAATGCGTCGAAATGACTTTTAATCAATACGGAGGACAGTTTAGAGTAATTGTTCTTCATATCACACTGACACATGCTTGAGAAAATTAATAAAGTGTTGAATCTTCTTTAGCTTTATTGTACTGGGAGGTTATTGATTGGTCCGTTGTGAATTTCTACAGGTAAATTCAAGCTTTTAACCTCTCAAGTCACCAATTGCCCATATTGGACGCTGGGGTCGCTCCGCAACAAAAATCATGAAACACTGTGCTGATCACGTAACAATACAGTCATATTGCACATTAAATTAAACAGGAGAAACTCTGCTACAAGCACATATAAAATCGATGGTGCCAAAGTGTGCCAAAGATGCCCAAATGGCCATTATCAAGATTCGGCCTAAATAGTCTGTTCTTAAAACCTCTGTATTTTTGTTCTGCCTCACTTTATAAGAATCAAACTTGGCAGAGATAATGTCCAGAAAAATGTGCACTCATTTAGGATTTGATCTCTGTCTCACTTGTCCAGATTTAATGCACATCTGCCAGACAATCAGAACTTTTTCATAGCGTTGGTGTTCATTGAATTTTGTACTCTTTATACAAGGTAGCAAGTATTAAGCAATAGTTGTGCAATATCTGACAGAACTGTCAACTTGTTACACACCATTTCCAGTCAGCTCGATAAAGTGGGCAACTCAAAAGCCTGAACCGAGACATAAACTATAGTGTGCAATAAATAAATGAGCAGAAATGTTTTATGGCAATATGGGAATTTAGAATTTTATCCATCATTGTAATTAAATATATTGATTTGTATTAGCCAAAACCAGACTTTTGCCCGATCAATTAAAGTATCAATATTTTCTCCAAATGCCATAAATGATGTATGCTTAACTGACAAAGATCTCAGGTGGTTGCTTCAGTTGTGAATCTCACCTGTCAGGAGCTAAAGCTAAAGTAGCATGGCAGTGTTATCAAGCCACATTCATATAGAGAGGAAGAATAGAGTGAGTAAGCAATATGTAAAAGATAAGAATAAGAAAGAAAATTATGAGAGTCTACTGTTCATTTTTCAATTCCTATCAACAGTCAACATTGGTTATTTTTTAAATCGGGACAACAAAGTCTAAGCCTTAATGATTTTAACCCAATCCACAACCCTTCCCTTCCCCTAACTTAAGTTTATTTTTGTGCCTAAAAAACAAACTTTAATGAACATCCCTTTACTTGAATTAAACATAGCAAAACACAGAAATGAAAATAATTTTTGTAAATGTTTTTTTGGAGGGACAGAAAAACTGTGTAGTCCTGCAGTTTTAAGCACCAGATCAGAAAATGCTTACACGGGTGTTTTGTTTAAGACAGTGTTAGTTCGGTGCACCCGCTGTCCCTGGACGATGTATAAAATATTTCTCAGTTTATTTCACACAGAATCAACAATGTCACAACATATATATTTCTATCACACAAATAAAATTACCTATGCAGGGGTAGATTTTATGCACACATTTCCCAAGTGTTTGGACGGAGAAAGAGACAGTGAGAAAAGGGGACAGAGGGGGGAACTGATATGGAAACAGAAAGGGAAAGCAAGCGAGTGTGTGCTTGTGTAAGATTGTACCAAAGCACCCACTCTATTCACATCCAGCCCAAAAGAGTTGTCTCAGTAACAACAATAGTGGGTAACATGATCTTTCATTACACATTGTGTAAACAGTGTAACCTATCAGTGCTGTCAATCAACATGATTGATTGTGGCCTGTCACAGGAGAAGAGTGACACGTCAGGAAAAAAAAAAAGTTTTTCTCTAACAAAGCGCAGTGCATTCAGGCTGCCACAGAAAGTGGTGATTAATGTGTTCTCACTGGGTAATCCCACACCCCTGGCTAATGAAGGAGGAATCTATCATCTGCACTGCGGTGGCAGATGTCGCGAGGACAGCAATCCAAGTGCCTGGGAACAATTTACTTTCTTTTCTCTAATTGTTCCTGAAAAGTGTGACAGGTTTGGAGAAAAGCACTCGAGTCGACAGCTCCTCGGGGCAGACACAACAACGTACAACGACCGCCACTTCAACATACAAACCCGAACCATTCTCCACGTGAAAAGTATCACTTACTGCGCACTGGAAACACTCAAAGATAAGAAAAGCCATCAGACCATTTTCTAAAGCTACAGTATGCATTATTATTCTTACTCCACGCTGCCTGAGAGGGTCTGAAAGCCTGTAGGCGAAGAAAGCTACTAAAATAAACAATGCATGTACTGTATTTCACTGTATAAACTAACCGTATACTGCTCCGTGTTAACAAGAGAAAGAGCACAGAGTTCATAAACAACTCATCTGTGCATCATTAAGTTGGCTACACATTATAATCACGAGCAAAGCAAGAAATTAAACAGCAATTAGAGGAAAAGCGGTTGAAGCTAAGGGATCATCATTCATATCCCTAAAGAACACCTCGTCTCACAAAACAGCCAGTGGTGCAACATCAGCCAGAGGAAAAACATCTTTGGGTTTCCTGTTGTTTGTTAAGCTGTTGTTTCCATCGGTTGTTTGAATTTTATGATTTATTTCAGACCAGAGAGAAAAGCAGACAAAGATTTTCCAACAGCTTTGTTTCAGCACAAACGGTGTTAGGTACACCAGCGCGTCTTTTATGTTTGGGAACATAAGCTGCTATTAGCACACAAGAGGGAAAGCAGCAAAGTCCAAATGTGTCACAGCTGTCTGTCCTCACATCATTTAATTTAATCTGGTTTCATGCCTGTTCACATTACAGGCCTGATAAAACAGCAACACTTTCAAACATCTGCTTGCTCGGGGAGCCTGTTGATTATTCATTCAGCTGGAGGTCAGATGGCACTCGGCTCACACAGCCTCACACCCGAGCTAATAAATCAATTTCTGCAGCAATTATGAGTAATCGCATGTGCTTTAAAGTTTAACAGTCTGCTTTATGAGGTGCACTTTTGTGTGATTTACGCGAATAAGTTGAGTCATTGCACTAATTGCACTTGTTTTTGTGAATGGTGACCTAATGTTGACCTCCACACATACAGTACACTCCTCCCCTCTGGCGCTTTAAGTTACAACATGTGGAGCCGTGCAGATTAAAAGGCTCAAGCCGTAGTGTGGATCGAAATTTTCACACATCCAATAAAAAGGAAACACTCCATCAGGTACTCTGCTGAGTTGATAAAAAAAAAGATTTAATGTACCCTGATGTTCTGTTCTACATGTGTAAGGAGTGTGGTCTTGACTAATGGAGGAGCTCAGTGCTGGACCACCAGTATGGTCACCGTGTAATGGCCTGAAATATGTTCCCTAATCCAGCCCCCAAAAGCACAATGGACACTTTTAATATTAGTTTACTCATATTTTTTCAAGCCTATAATTGTCTTGGACTGTGAACCATCCCACAGGACATTTAACTGCCAATTTAATTTTACCAGAGGTGAACTGTAAGAAAGGGAGTTTGTGACTGCTGACTTCGTTCGTGGCACAAATTTGCATGTCAAAGCATTTTTTTCTATACCCACTTAATCAGTTGCAGAGCCTGTCCCAGCATGCTTTGGGTGAGATACAGGGGTACACCCAGGACAGGTCACCAACGCACTTAAGACAGGCATATTCATATCTGTCAAACCTGCATGCCTTTGGGCTGTGAGAGAAAGTGGAGGCTCAGATTAGACTAACTGATGGTAGACAAGTATGTAATGTATCAAAACATTCTAAAAAAATATATCATTAAAACTCAAAAGAAGAGCTGAGATGATCTGCAGCTGGCTTGTTTCTTCATCCACCGCACCAAAGATAACCATTGTAATGACCAATGTGTGCTACTAGCAACTGTATAATCTGAAAATGATTTAATGAAATAACTTTATTTTATTTGATCAAGGTTCAATTCATATCTAAGACTGAAAAAAAGTCTTCAATAAGCAAGATCACACAACTTTATTTCAACTTGTGGAATCAAAATGTAGTTTGTGAAGACAGTTTTACATACAGTAGTCTGGAAAAATGAGTAGTTTAGCTGCAGCGAGGACAAAGGATGTCAAAGACAAACAGTAAAGAGAAAATAAAGATGTTGATGTAGAGAGCTTTTGGCTGCGAACATGGCTAACACCCAGCTGTTATCATAACCAAAACAACTGGACGTGCCGTCCTGATGATCTCATCGAGGTCCAGTCAGATAAACACCGGTGTTTAGATTAAGCATCAAAGACCTGCCACAAAGACAGAGTACCTGGCAGAGGTGCTGAACTGTGGGCTTGTTGTTTGAACAGAGAGAGCAGAGCGAGGTCAATAACTAACTTCAAATAGCTGAAAAATGTGCCTGCAGAGCTGGCAGGTGGTGCTCACAGCATTAGGGGTCAGATAGGAGCTGAAACGCTGCCAATGCTGTTCTGATGTGAGTGTCATTTATATGGCTGTCTGAACTCTGTCTCACACTGAAGCTATTTACAAATACTACAGGATCTGCTGATGTTCTGTCACTACAGGACAGCATATGCAGACTGCTTTAGGTCGGCGTTACCTCCCTCAAAACAACATTTTTTTACTTACTGTACCTACGACAGATAACAATCACCCAGCTATATGGATGTACAGCAGATGATGGACACAGTGTATTGTATAGTATGAGGGCATCGTGTGCTCACAGCTAAAACAGTGCAGTCACAGAGTCATACAAATTTGTCGTTTCCTTTCGTTTGGGGCTTTGAGTGTAATGTCTTCCCAACTATTGGTTGATTGGCATGAATTTGGTTCAACATACGTGTATATGTATATTCCCCACAGGTTGGAAAATTTCAGTTTGCCACATTTGTTGTTTTTGGACCAAAGTGCAAAACAAATCATATTTTCATCAGCCACAACTGTATTAACTTTAGCTTGGCTAATCAACAGTGTTGCATGACGTCACCCGTGTGGTGGCTCTGGCCGCCGTCATGTTCGCTGTCCTGCCTCTTCCGACTCCTGGCTGATCTAAACAAGGCACCTGTAACATCACCCACCTGTCAATCAAAGCAGCTACACTGTTAATTATGCAATTATGCATAACTTTAAGTCTTAATATAATTAGTTTTAGTATGGAACCTTATGGAGATTGACTAAACATCATAACATCTAAACATCAGCATGTTTATTGCGAGCATACTGTACCTCACAGAGTATTGGAACAAAGCTAATTGAACTACATAGCAAAATAAAAAACATTATATAGGTGACACTATTCTGCTTTTCTCTCTTTTATGATGTAATATATTAACTTAGAGAGAATATTATAAAAGGTGAGTAAGCAAAGCTGAAAACTTTTATCTAACCTACGTGAAGGTAAATACAAAAAGTTGTCACCTCCTTACCAGCCAATGTTTGGAAGCAGCACGATGTGACACAGCTAAAGTAGTGAGGACCAAATTGCAGTTTTTTCCCTCACAGCAACAGGAAACACGAGTCAGGACGAAGGCAAACAATGTCACAGAGCAGACACGCAGATCGGAAGTTATTCAGATTCAATAAGCAGATATGACCCATGAGCCAGATTTGACAATTTGTTATGAGTACAACAACATAAAGTGAAATTTGTCGAAGCAGTGCCGGTTTCAAAAAGCACTTCGGATTCAATTTAGTGAACAAACAAAGACACAGATCTCTCTGAGGTGCCCTTTAGCAGCTAATAATGACTGATGAAGAGAGAAAATGGTAATGTAAATCAATCAAATCATACGTTTCTTTGAGGGGAGCAGTGGTCCTCCTCATACAAGGTCAACCCAAGGTAATACTGCACGGCCTGAAACTAATTAAGCAATTACAAGCTCCATGTATGTGCTTTGTCGCTCCAATGTGAAAGACTGTCAAGTGGAAGAACGCTGCTCAGACTGGACGGATGCTGTCTACTTTGATGTAGGCTTATGCATATGAAATGAGGTCAGATCCTGGTCATTAAAAAGAACTCCTTTACCCGGGATATCACGCTACGAGAGGCAATTTCTTCAAAGGGCTTTTACTTTGGAGATTTGTGAGGGATTATGACAGGAAGGCATGTATAAACAAAGCAATGTGAGAAGAAAAGAAAAATGGGTCAGATAATGCCCTCTGTCACAGTTATTACACATCTCAATTACTCAGGACGATGAGAACGCGAGAAGTTACAGGGATCATTTGCCTGAGCAGGAACGCAAAACCAGTCACACAACCCATCTGCTCACATGTCATTTTGTATTTCTTCAATAGATATTCAAACTCTGTTGATATCGTTTCACTTTGCTTGCACTTTGTCCTCTGTTGGGGCTATATAAAGTGCACGCGCTGCAGCGGAAATACAATGAGGGAAACAAGCCACACAATCGAGCAAGTGAGAAGTGAGAGTTTGCTAATGAACTGTTCACACGGGTCAAAACACATCACAAAACCAGGGTAGATAATCTAAGTAACATGCAGAACCATACTACTAATATGAACCCAAAGTAGCTCCTGGACTTTCATGTTTTCCACGCATTTCAGGGCCTCCATAGTTTCTCCATGCTAGGTGAAACCAGGACAAACAAGCAGTATTTCCATTTTGCCTTACCTTTATATTATACTTTTTACTCAGCTACGTTCATCTGACAGCTTATAAATCTGATGTTCTAGAGAAGGATCGATCAAGCCACCCAACAGTGTATACTGTAGTTAAAATGACCTGGAAGAGGTCACTCTACATAAAGAAGACTTGTGCTTAATACTTGCATACGATTTATTGAAGATTCTTCTATATTTTGAGTTTCATAAAGTAGGATTTTAAAAAATTCACTGCTGCAACTAACTTTTAACTCCTTTTTTAATGAATATAACAGTCCAAGACCTAAAGGCATTTAATTTATAATAATGTTAAACAGAGAAGAAAATGAGCAAATCCTGACAAAAAACTGAATTTAAGATCATAACGATTAGGCTAATTGATTATCTTAACTATTTTCAGCACTAAAGTTTTTGTACAGTTGGTTTTTCTTTAAATTTGACCGAAGGCTCCTTCTCGCAGCACTGAGTGCACACCATTAATGATTTTATTTATTTATGTTTTAGGTGTTGCGATGTAAACGATGTAACCGCACCTTATTGCATGCATTGTTCGGAGACTATAGGTTTATATTTGCTTTGGCCTATCTATACCTGATTTGCCTCTGCCCAGCCATTGTCAGCTTCTTGTCCATGACATAGAAACAATGGCCCATTCTTGTCCTAATGCGCGGCTATGTGACATATAATAAATATTGCATGAGAGGAGCCCGCGAAGCTGTCAGTCAGGAGATAATGCCTTTCGTCAGCATCAAACCAACCACAAACGTCTCCAAAGCAAATGATTCCTTTAAGGTATTCCTGTATGGTAAATGATTCATAGAGCCTGCATTGTTAAAAACAGCACTTAAGGGGGGGACCTGGTTAAAGTAAATATAAGTCATGGTGAAAAAGCTTGTAGCATTATTCAGGGCTGTCTAAAAGCATATTAATGCCCAGGGTTGTTAATGGATACAAAGGGCTCAGAAGTGTTTTAGTTTGAATAGATCCGTCCTGGCACCCTTCAGAAACTTTGAACACTCAATTAACATGACACGGTAAGTCATTCTATATTTTTTTAATGACATTATTCCATTTTCATGTATTTGCTGGAGCTGTTTTTGAAGTAAAAAAAAACATCTCTATTCAGCATCATAGTCAAGTATAAATGAATTCTAGTCTCGCTTGAAGGGTAACATGTGCGTTTTATGTTTAAAACACAATCAATGCTTCAATGTAAGATTTAATTTAACTTTTACATCACTGTTTCAGGCAGAAAATCGATACAGGAAATACATTTTAGAAGTACAATATACCTTAACTGCTGATTGTGCAGTCTCGTGAAGTCAATAGCATCAGCTTTCATTAATGTTGTATGTGTATCAAACTATATGACATAACGTCAATTTAATATAACTGTCATGTTGCATGTAGTCATCTGTCATCAGAAACAAAAGAGGTATAAGTAAATATCAGAACAAGAGCCTCCAGTGTGGCGTTAGCTATTGAACACTGACTTGAATAACACGGTGAACTCCAGACACACACATTGTTCAGCCCATAACCCGTTTCCTGCCATTCAAAATTCACAAATCCTCTCAAAATGGTGGTCACGGACAAAAGGAGGGAGGTACAAGATAGGTTGAAAATTTGGCATGTTGTGAAAGCAACCAACTGCTTTGTCTCTGTTACTTTCCTCTCTGGGCCGCGGTTGTATAGGTCCAAAACATTAGGGTGTTGACAAAATGATGGATGAAGCATGGTAAAGTGGTTAGCGATTGTAAAGGCTCTGAAAACTTCTTCCAAAGCACAAACAAATGACCACTTCACATTGTATCCATCACTGATACATTGTCCTAATTGGAAAATGAGACCCTCGGTATCAAAACACAAAACCACACACACAATGTGCTGGAATACAAATTTACCTCCTTGGTTAGGTTGCTATGTACACAAAGAGCCCTTCACCCACGCTGAGCTCTGAAGTGTTCAATATTCAATAAAAGAGTAATTATGAAATAAATAATCACGTGAATTAATTGTGTAAAAATATATAAATTCACCAATTATTAAATCATTCTCTTCACAGAATAGTGTATGCTCAAAAATCTACCATGCAACTATGAATTAACCAGCTAACATTAGCTGCTGCTGTTCTCTTTGACGCTAACTAAAAGCTCACAACACAACATGTTAATTAGTTAGTTAGCTGGCTAGGCTGGTTAGTTATTGTGGTAATTATTAACAGCTAACAGGAGCTAACAGGCTGAATAGACCCTTTTCATTTTGACTTGACTTGTCAAAGCAGTAAAAGGTGGAACTAATAAAATTATGGTGGCTGCATCACAGGTGAGCCAATTCCAGGGCTCTGTCGTGGCACACTTAATGGACTGGAGCCATTGTTAATGTTATTGGTTACTGGGGTGATGACTGGTGACAACCCCTCAGACATGAACAGTGGTGAGCATTTTAAATTAAAAATGTCAACAATTAAATATAAATTAGCTACAATATCTTTTATTGCCTGAATTATTTAACAATAAATTAGTTAATTTACATATGTATTTGATATGTTTATTTATTTTAAAATGTATTTTTTTTATCCATTTAACATTAAACACTTCACGTACATTCATGTGATATGTAAAATTTGAGTTTCAACCAATAACGACTGTCCTTATTATTAATTTGTAATCATGTTTCAAAACTGACTTCTCTTCACATCAGAGCTACATTTAGTGTTTATTACTGAGCCAATTCATCACACTTCACAATATCATAAAACGCTCAATGTCCTTGTAGATAAAAACTAATTAAGACGCTGATTGACTGTGTATTGTGCACAATATTACAGTGACATGACTCAAATCAATGATCTCGTTGAACTGAATTCAGTTTAGTTGATACAAATGTCTCATTAATGTTATCTTTAGGAAAGGCTGCTCACAAACTGTGATTGTAAGACACATTACACAGTGTACAGAAGCATAATAGATTCATTGTCAACCTTCATAAGGCTTCTTCAATCTCCACTAGAGGTCTCTGTCGCTCACCCTCTTCTCTCTATAGCATATCCCTATACAGACGCATGTAAACACAGTCCTCTGCCTCAGTAAACAGCACTGAGGATGATGCAGGGAAATAGAAAAAAGAATATATATATAGGGTGGAACTTAAATAACATCAGATCGGCTCAGATCAAACAAAGAAACTGCAACAAAGAAAAAATACTGCTGAAGCTTTCTAACTTTGAGATATCAAATTAACCCAGTGACCCAGTATCTATCAGTTCCTGTATAACCCAAACAAACACGGTTCAAAATGAGTCAAAGATTTAGGCCTCACAGAAGAATGAACTACAAGCATCAGCAGAGGTGGGATGCCTGGCATGGCAGGATATTCTTTACACATTGGCAGCATGAGCGATGTGGGTCACTTAGCGAGTGGCAAGGATTCAAAACAAAGAAAAGGCCCAAGCAATGGGGTCCACTGGATAAATTTGTCAATGTCTTGTGCCTTAAGGCACCCAGCCTCGCCTGACCCCAACCTCCATTCTCAAGATAAATACCTCTGTCACCATTCACCTTCAGTCCCTGGACACAAATTTAACTTGTCATCCATCATCCTTGTGCAGAGGTATAATTTCCCTCCCCCCCTCACAGTAACGAGTTTAAGACCTCCAAAACAGGCCAGGGATGGGACCTCGTCACTGAACATGACAAAGCATTTTGGAATCCAGATTTTTTATTTTTTTGTGCTTATTATTTGTATAAAATGACTTGATCTCACACTCCCCCAGCGGAAAGCTTGCCAACTGGATAAATGATTGACTGTGACATTCATTGCAACTGTGGGTCCATACAAAGTTCAAGCCGTGGAAGGTGTAAAGCTCTGGGTATTTGTTTCCCTCAAATGGCCGCGGCTGACAACCTTGTATGATAATGTGCCCACTGTACATCAACTTAATTGACACTTAAATCTGTCAGTCGCCTTACAAATGCCGACCTTCTTTGGGGAACAAATCCTTTTTAATGTGCATTCTTTGTGAGTGATTGTGCATGTGTGTGTGTGTGTTTGAGGGGGGATGGTTTTCATAGGGGAGGGAATGAGGGAGTGAGGATACAAATGAGATAAAGAGCTGTCAAGATAAACAGCACAAACAATAAAAGAACCAACTCTTTAGCATGTTATACAACGATATCAGGCGATATATACGAATAATCCTCCAAAATACAGTTCTTAAATATAGCAGCTGGAGATCCACGCTAAGGAAGAAAATCAAATTGCTTCCAAATCCCTTTTCACCTGTCTGATTAGGATATTTTCGCCATGTAATGTTATTAGCAGCCTGGTTAAAATGGAGCCGCTGTGCACTGGGGGTTGGCTTATTAATTGTTGTTTTCGTGTCACCGCTGCTGTGTGCACCCAGTGATTTAATCAGCTAAATTCACTGCCATGGGAGCTGCGGCCCGAGCCAGGTTTAACGCTATAGGTGTAATAATAATATATTGGCAATGAACCTGTCATTCTGATTCATTTCTGAGAATGATTTACAAATATGTACGCTGAATAACACTGATTAGCCAAATGGGATGAAGTTATTATCTGACTCCTTCATTGCGTTAATGCTGCCGTTTCATTAATTCAATTTTCACTTACTCCTCGTGGCTCCTGAATATCTGCTCATCATGAAAGATTGCTTTGACTGGCTGACAGTTTAAGGCAAAATAGTAACCCTATTACCCCCTGGACATTGATAAGCACTAAGTTGTGTATGTGCGAGTCTTCTGCTTCATGCTCTAAGGGCAGTAATGACCTGGGGGCAGCAGCTTCTATCTTCCTCACAGGTACAATCTTGTTTACCTCAATCCCCTGTAGACTCACACCTTTCTCTCCCCCCTCCAGAGACCTGATCTGGCTTTTTTATCCTCACCTCTGTCACCTACCTGGTCCCTTTCTCTAATCACAAAGCATCTCTCTGCTCTAAAACGCTGCGTTATCTAGAGGGGGCAAGGCCTCTGGTACTCGCCGCAATTAACCTGGGGCCTTGTTACCAAAACACTCAGTACAGCGAGGCAGTCTCCATGGGCAAATAGTGCAAATGAGGCCTGGCTACCTCGCATCCATTAATGATGTTAACAGTGATGACAAAGACCTGAGATAACACACCTTCAATACTTGCATAAAAGGTGCTAAAAAATGTGAAGCGGACTGCTAAATAAGAAAATGTTGATTTCCTCCAGACAAAACAGCAAAGCCAGGTGAGATTTCAACATTATGTCACAAAATGACGCCGCCATTATTCTAAATCTCTTTCCCAAGGTGGAAGGATTGCAAATTGAGGCTCCTGCAGCCAGCCCTGCTCACAGCCAATCCACTGAATGACAACAGACAGCTACAGTGATGCAGAGATGGGCGGACAGAGATGGATGGATCGATAGACGACTGCATATGCAGACGTGCCTATTGATAAACTCCTGCTGACAACGGGCGAACACTTTGGGCTCATTGGTGGAAACGTCAGTCATGTTGGCCATTAGTTTGCATGCATTTCAGGTCGGATGTCCTCAACCTGTGACCGTGGGGTACTAAGGCCAGCCTACAAGGCCCGTAACATGCCAAAACACTTTTTTATCACTTGTCAGAACTGATTCCACTTGGTGTCAGTCCAGGCTTCTCTACTACTGTATGTGACAAGGAATAAGGCGGCCGTGCTTTCTGACAGTGATGAACAGACAATGTGCTGTATGTGAGCAGCTGAAATGGGTTTGATGTTTGCCATGTCTTCCATGAATTCATGTACTTTGACCTATAGATAACCAAAAACTGACCTTTAAGCTCAAAGTGACATCTTCAAGTTGCTTGTTTGGTGCAACCAACAGTCCAATTAATGATTAACCGTTCGATTTTTCCAAGGGAATGTCTATAAAGGCTTGTTTTGGCCAAAGGAGGGTCATAAACTCTAAACTTTGTATTTAAGAAGCTAGAATCAGTAAATCATTTAAGTCTTGTGTCATACATGACTTAACACAGCTATAATCGATATTTTCAGAATAATAATTGATCATGTTTGTGAACCTTTTTGTCATAGTGATGAACTTAGCTGTTCTCCTTAGCTCTACAGGGCTTTGTAGCATCTTTCAGCTCACTGTTTTGGTTTCCAGGCTGGTTGTTCACTCTTACTGGTGTCATTTTCAGCCACAGCAGGCAGCTATTTTCAGCAAAAAAGCTCCAAAAGTTCTCTCTTTACATTACCTGCCTAGCTTCAAATGATAAATGTATCAACTAGCTGGTACTTACGTACATTCATCAGCTGGACAGAAACATGACTCCGAGTGAAAAACGATGTTGGTCCGTATCTGCTAGATGTCAAAATAGTCAGCTGTCTGCTAACAACTTCGCTATATTAAATTAAAGAGGCCAAAACATCTGCACGTTACAACAATTAATCAACTATCAGTGCAATAAATTGCACCACCTCTTGTACAGTGTCTGCACATATTGTACTTTCACTGTCAATGTGCCAAAAAAAGAAAAAACTCCCACAAAAAAACAGCCCTGTCTTTTTATGCCTCAAGTAATGCTGGATGCATTTCTACTCAATGCTGTGTCGTACTTGACAAATCAGTGTAAACTCGAGGCCGTGCTCTAACCGCTGACAGGTAATGGCTCATCACTGTAAGAGCTCCCAACTAGCTCCGGAGTGGAGAAGTCATGTTTGTATTCTAACAAGGCCGTTCTGGGTTGGGAATGGCAGTCAAATCTAAATTCTGCTCAGGGAGCAGAGAGAAAAATGCCTGATGAATTTGTCAATACTGCAGGAGTGATGGGCCTCATATGTGTGTAATGGACTGGATGCTTCTCAGTACAGATTGCCTGTCGAGATAGGAAACTATAATGAATGGCACGGAGGAGGATGGTCATGAAAATATAAGGCTTTTTACCTTCATTTAAAAGACATGACATTGTTGGTTAAAGTCCCAATATTTGTTGGTTTTTCACCCAATAAATCTGAGCTGGATTCAGACACAAGATTGTGATTTAATGCTGAAAAATCAGGATTTGTGTGTCTGACGACTGATCGTAATTGAAAATGTTGCCCTGTTTCACAACAGTCGCTTGTTTAAACAAATCTAATAGCCCTATAAAACATGACATGGAGCACATAAACATGCATGTTATATAAAACAGATTTTGTCTGGACCTGTCAACCAATTTTAGAGCAATAGAGGGTCTACTGTGTCTGGACCCTTGTGTTTACATTTGGATCACGTACTGTACATGTGTGGCAAAACTATTCTAGCAGGTCAAATGCTGCATGTAGCATAAAAATTAACACATTTAAGGACTATAGGTTGGAAATATATAAAGGAGATATAGAAATGAATTATATAATTGAGTTATAGTTGAGGTTATTCCTAATGATCATGATGGAAAACTGGGTTTCCCAGTTTCAATTCAATACTACATGGCTTTTACGCACCATTTTATATGTGTCAACAGAATAATAACAGAATATAGTGCTTGTTTGCTGCTTGTTTGATTGCTGCATTTGCAACATTAATGATGTAAACAAGAGTTTAACAGCATCAGAAAACATCAGTAACTGTCAAGTTAAAGCATCTTAGTGTGTATATGTATGCCAATATCATTGTGTTTTGTAAGACTGTTACAGTTGAGGACTGTCTTAAAATAAAATATAGCATTAAAATCTAATATTATTCCTATTAGGAGAGGAATAACTTGAGCACTGGGTGCCTGCATGGTTACAGTTTTTTGTAGGAGGCTTTAACCGAGAGACAGTCCTGTGAAAAAGGGTTTGAGTAAAACCTTGGATGAATAATAGACTGCTTCCCAAGCAGCAGCACTCTTGGTGGTAGGAGGTTAATATTCTCACATGTCATTAGGTCTGCTGGCTCGACTGATGGCTCATTGAATCAGGCAGCAAATGATTTCCTCATGCTGCAGAGGACAGAGCACTTCAAAGGGAAGGGGCTGAGGTCAGGACAGCACTCCGCTTTGATTAATGACCAGGGCTCAGCAGAGGTTGCCTGTAGGTAAGAATGTGACGGTGAATTGGATGTGAAGGGGACCGACTTTTAAGCTAGATTTGACCCACCTCCAGAAAAACTTGCAGATACCATCACACGGGTTGGTTTGATGGGTTGTGACTGAAAGGCTTGCTGACCCTCTGGCTTGTACAATCATAAAAATGAAACTTGTTGGCTGACAGGCTTACCTGACATCCTGACTAGTGTTTAATCATTTTATACTTGAATAATGAATACCGAAATAGCTGCTTTCACCTTTAAATGTAAATCGTAATGTGATTTTTTTTTCTCCTGCTTTTAGAGCACTTAGCTGACTGAATGATTTGCATTTTCCCATGAGTACAGCCTCTATAACGTCTCACTAAAGATTTTCCATGAGTGTAAAAGTTGATTCTCAAACAAATAACTGAAAATTGAACCATCTGATTGTTAACTGGAACTAGGCTTGAGTGGGGATTAAACACACCACCACCTGGGTTGTCAATTCTCCTGGGCCCCATTATCACCCTCCTTATTAGTTTTTGACTCAGCAGAACAAAACGTGACCGCCTCAATCTTTGATCTCTCACGCGCTGACACAAATCCTTTCAAGCCTCCCGACGTTCCTCTGCTAAGGTAATTAGCACTAATTAAAAGGTTTCCAGCTGCCTTGTGTGCATTTTTTTTTGTTCTTCCACAACACATTGTCCTCACAGGTGCATTTCCTATGTTTACTGTGGGCGCGTCACTCACATTCCTCCCTGCTTGTTCACAGCGCATGATCAAGGAGATTAGAACTATTGTTTGGGGATGATAAAGGGGTGAAATACCCAACTCACTGCCAATGGGGAAGCCATTATAGGAGTTCAACACATCTGGAAAAAGGATTTGGTTTTTCTATGACTTGGCCACAATCAAAGGTTCGAACAATATAAGAGTTGACAAGACAACATTTTAACGTGAGAACTGATAACATTTTCCATCATCAGCTAGTGTAGAAAACATTGATGTTCTTGTTTATATTATAAATGTTTTTATATCTCAAGACTTTGTGTCGTTTTCTAGCATCTTCATATCTTTCCTCAAACGCGAGGATCACTGATGGGCGGCAGTAGCTCAGTCCATAGGGCTTGGGAACCGGAGGGTGGCTGGTTCAAGTCCCACATGGACCGAAAATATGGAAGGTGGACTGGTAGCTGGAGAGGTGCCAGTCCACCTCCTGGGCACTGCCGAGGTGCCCTTGAGCAAGGCAGTGACCCTACCCAACTGCTCGCTGGGCGCTGGTCTGGCTGGCTGCCACCATCTCTCTCCACATTTGCATGTCTATGCAAAAAAATGCATGTAAAAAATAAAATAGAGTGAAAAAAGAATTTCCCCATCGAGGGATTAATAAAGTATATCTTCTTCTGATATATTTTCACGAGTGATTGGGTTGATGAGAAAACTGAAGTGACTGAAGTTTCCTGTTCCCGCCTTACCTCTCTTGCTTAAAAAGAACCAGCTAGCCACATGCCGGCCAATCTTGTAAATTCACTTGCAAGTCAAGGAGGCCATAAACATCATTAACCATCATTTCCCAGCCCACTTCAGTTACATGTGAAGCGTTCTTTATTGTGTAATGAGCCAAGAATCTGAAAAGATTGCCACTTCAAAGCCTCTCTTGAAAGCTGTCGCCCATGCAGCCTGCTGACATGTCAAGCTGGGATTAAACGTCCCCCCATAATCATTTCTTTGTTTTCAAATGAGCCCATTGTTTATCTGCACCTTGGGTGACAGCCATCAAGGGCGCACAGTGCTGCAAAGGCTCGACAAGTGGCGATACAGATACTTTGTGTGCTTGTAGGAGATTGACTTCAGCCCATGTTCACAGTTTTTTTTTCCCTTTAGTTTGGAGATGTTTGAAGCACTTGGAAATTCTGATTTAGATTTGTACGGCTGCCAAGATTTCCTGCCAAAGAAAAGGCAATTTAAAAGATTTAAGAGGGGGAAATTTTGATATGCATGTAATTTTGGACTCGAGGCACTTGTGGCACTTGTTGTATTTCTAAACTAACCCTTGAATTTATCCTTCCGTTATATCATTTTTGAAAAAAACTTCTCATGTACAGCACACAGTCAATATTTCTTTTTTTTCTCTTACGAACCATTTTAAACTTGATTTAGAGCACATGGGTGTAACTGTAAGTCTCATTCAAGCCTTGCCTTAATTGTTATGCAGGAAGATGCTCCCTCCATCTTGTCTTAGAAAAACAGGCCTTTGTCCAAGACCAGCAGTGTGTCATCAGCTCTGGGCCTCCAGTGAGGCAGGGACATTGAACCCGGGCAGCAGGGGGACACTTCTCAGGGCCTTTAAGAACTACAGTAAATCTTCAAACAATTTATCCAAACAAAGGCCGCTGTGTAAGAAGGGAGAAAAGACACAGGAAACAGATGAATAAGCAACATCAATTACCAGGCCCTGACCTTGAGAGCCCTGGACCAAGGCGTACATTTCACACCAAATGACTGCAGATTGGGGCTGACAAGCCTGGAGTGGAGAGGTGAGCCCTCACAAGGTTACCCACCATGTATTTCTTGGGGGCCAGGGGCAAATAGAGGAAGAGAGGGAAGAGGATACAGAGGGAGGGAGGTGGCAGTGAGAGCAATGAATGAAAGATCACCATAATAGATGTTGGTTTATTTTAAAGTGAGACAAAATGGCTCAATTTCAGCACTTAGCCTGACAAAATGGGAACCAATGAGATACAAGAGAAGCATGGAAGTGGACAGCCAAATCAGTCTCTTGATAAGTAGGAGCCTGTGAAGACAAAAGGCCAGAAGGCAAAGTTGAAAGAAATACCCTTCCTTCCAATCTGATTTCAAGGAGCATGTGCTTTTGAGAACAGCCAATCTTATTGTTTATGCTCCATTTATATCCTGTAGATATAAATACGGACAGCCAGATGGGAAAAAAACATTTGTGTGAGGTAAATTGTGAGGAGATATGGAGCATTTCAGAAGTTCTCAATGTGTCCAATTTGGCTAGAGGAACTACAGAAGTGTGAAAATTATCATCATGAACAGTTCAATGAAAATCAGTCAATTCTGTGACTTGGAATGGAGCTACATAGCCTTTAAACTATATTTATAACTGCTTAAACTTGTTGAAGTTCTGACTAGCAGTGGGGGGTCATAGGTTGTAACAATGTGAGGCTGTCTAACATGGTTTGAATGCAGCATTATTCTTTATGAAGACCATTCCATCATCTGCAAAAAGATGAAGAAAGATACAATTTATACATAATAACAATGTTTTTCTCATCAGTAGCATATCTATGACTAGGGAATTTTCAGAGTTGGAAACTTTTAACGCGAACTGATGCCAAATAACCTATAGCTAGAATAATTTCATTGACGATCTTATCATGATGCTAGTTTACCACCAATTACTGAATTTACTAAATTACTTAAATCTACCCCAAATTTACAGGTAATTTCCTATAAAGTTCTGGAAATTTTCCACCCATTTGCAACCCCCATCTATAATCTGCATCTAAATTAAACAAGCTGAACCACTGAAAGGGGAATAACCTCTTGACCTCATAACTGATAACTGTGAACACCATGCTAATTATTTGCCCAACAACGAACCCTGCATGATGACATGCATTCATTCTGAACAAAACAAAAGATTCATGCATTTTACTAAACACAGGACATAAAATGAGCCTCCAATTAACAAACGAAGCAAGATTTGCAAAGCCCAGGCTGAAAACAAAACTGACAGAAGGAAGTCTGGATTAAGTTATGCATTGACAATATTACCATTTCCTGATTATTCACACTGAAACAATCACTCTCCAACAATTTGAAGACATCGTCTTCGGCTGTCATTTTTCATTTTATAGACTGATATAAATTGAAAGAACTAGTGACACATCAAAAATCGATAACGTAAATAATCATTACCTGCAACTCTGCTGACCACTTATCAGCCTTATGAGCATTTTAATTAAATAATAACAAGATTAATGAACAGATTAACTATCTGTCTTGTGGTATGCATAGCTGACCCGTCTCTGTATTGATTGTTTTTGAACCGTAGTGGTAAGGCTCAATGAACAGGCACTGCAGCTAAACCTGAAGCTATTAACAAAGTCTTTGCTCTCGGGAGCGTAACTGAAGCCCTGCCTGAATTAGTGCAACCTCTAATTATGAAGCACCTTAAATCAGAGTCTTGATTCTGACTTTTTTATGCTCTGCATGGCCTCGCTCAACAATTTGTGGTGGAAAAAAAAATGAATTAGCAACCTGCCTCTTTCTGCAGTTATTGTCACAACATTAACAGAGTCCCTGGACTTTCCACTGCTGGAGGGCACCAAATTGTAAGGCATTACTCACAATAATGCATATGCTATAATCACACAGAACTTACTTAAAATTCAATCCACTTTGGCATCATTATCATGTATCAACATAATGAATGACTCCTTCAGAGTATGGTAATTATAATTTGATAAATCATCAGCAGAAAATTAACTAGATGTCAAAACATTCATTGGGAAGGGTAATGAATCGAGGATGATTGTGGTGATGAATTGTGTTAATCTGCGCAGTATGTATCCAGTGAAATGGCTAAACAGCCCAAGATGGATGGGGCACAGAAGCTGCAAGGTCAGACCGCAAACCTGCAGGACGGGGGAGAATAAAGGAAAAACTGTGCATGGTTTACTTCTGTCATTTCTGGTTGCTTTATAAATAATAATATATTGAGGGCACTGTTGAAACAATTAGTCTATTAATCAACTGGTGGATTGAGAGAAAATGGAAATGACAATTCTAATGATACATAATTGTCATTAAAGTATTTTATTAAGCAAAAATAAACTCATCTCCAGTCCTATATTCTCAAACATGAGAATTTACCTTGCTTTTAGTGAATACATTTTAATTTTGGATTGTCGGTTTGACAAAACGAGCCATTTAAATACACAATCTGGAGCTCTTAAAACTTGCAATTGGCAAACTTTAAAAAAAAATAAATTTTATAAACCAACAGATTCAGTATTTAAAGGTGTGGCATGTACGATTTAGTGGCATCTAATGGTAAAGTTGCAGATTGCAAACAACTGAACACCTCTTGTGTTTGATTTGTACTTTCTTGGTTTATAGAAATATGACGGGTCAACATGGCAGACTCATTGGAAGAGGACCCGCTCCCTCTAAAAGGCTCATTATTAAGGTAATGAAAAACATAACAAATCTTATTTTCAGGTTAATATGCACAGATAAAAACATAGTTATGCACATTATTTCACATTCCATTTCTTACAACAGATCCCCTTAAATGTTACACACTGGACCTTTAATCAGTAAATGACACTATGGCTGTAGACGTTTTGTGTTTTGTTGTGCACTTGTTTTTGCTGCACTAATACATCAAGATATTGAAAAAATATATGTACTGGTCCTGCTACCTCCCTTCCACACACCAATAATCGTGATTCCCTCTTGGATGTTTCCAATGTGAAAGATGTGTCTGCTAAGTGAGAGAGGTCAAACATGAGTCCAGATATTTATTACATGTGCTGAAACCAGATGGAGGCAACACATTCATCACAACAGCGTGTCACTGAGGTAACACCCGTTCCCCATAAAAAGCAGCTCCCTCTTCCCAGCATGGGCACTGGCCTCGACTGGTGTTTACAGCGACCGGCCCTGGGTTGGTCCGGCAGCCAGTCGCCTTAATCATCTCCACCTCTCTCTGCCTGGCTCTCACCGACTGTGGTTATTTTTAAAACTTTTGCTTTTATCAATACTCCCTGCTGTGTAGCCGGGGGAGATATTAAAGCCGCAGCAGGGCAAAGAAGGGCGTTTCTGACACTTGCTCCCTCATTTATCAGTCCCCTTCATAGGCCCCGTCAGTGACAATGAAAAGATTTCACAATACCGCTAGGCAGAAACTCATTCCACCAGTCATCCATCATGCTCAGCCCAGCGGCCGTTCCACTGACCTAATCGGTAATGCCTGGCTGCATGCTGGAGTCTTCTTAAAGCCCCCCCTTCATTAGGCCTAGTTAGAATGAGGCAAGTCATAAGGATAAACCCTATTACTGGGTGGGACCTACATATCAACCACATCATTGTTTTAAAAAGCCTGATGTCAATGGCCCTTAAGCCCAGGAGAGAATAAAGTATTTCCATCCATGCATCAAGACACTCTTGGAAAGGCAATAAGAGTTTTATATTTTGTACGGTAATAAGATTTATCCTTTCATGTATCCTTGGAAGAAGAAAAAAAAAGTACAACAAATGGCCGGAAAATACACACCATTAACTATCCAATACACAAACGGCACATAAAACCACACCAACTGAAACAACAGCAGTAAATATTTCATGGTGCTCCCAACAGAGATAATTTGTGTTTCATTTCAAAGTTATATTTTTGCTGGGAGGAGGCGGATGGGGGTGAATCTGCCTAAATCAGCCTCTCGCTGGCTCAGAGGACTTCTTCTGCAGTTTCACCCCTCCCATTGAGGGGCGGTAGGTAGAGGTTCAGCCAGGTCGCAGAGCTGCTGCGAGTTTGGAGCCCACTCTGTGGCTCTGCCAGCCCCGAGTTCAGGCAGCACTCTGGTGAGTGTTAGTTAACACACAGGAAGACAGCGGGGGGGGGCGAGTGCTCTCTGACCCACCACTGGCTATTATAGAGAGATTATTCCCTAACCCCCACAGCTGAGTTTTCTGGCACATTTCCCTTATCTGCACCACTCCTTTTGCTGCTCCATCTATTATGGCTGTCTAATGTGACCTGTCTCTTTTGTAAGTCACTCAAGGAAAACTGTGTGTTCATCTTGCCAACATTTGGGTCAAATTAAGCTTCAACAAAGATCTTCATTGTCTTATATATGTAAAACACATAACACTTATCCTCCCAACGTGGTTCCAATACCATTAGAAAGGGAAATCAAGAAGCACTTGGGGCAGTAGTACAACTTCACAAGAATACTCAACTTTGGATTTTTCGTTCATACTAATTTGACTGAATGGTTTTAACAATGTCCAAATTAGCCTTAAGACAGAGCATTAAACAAAGACCCTAGATGAACTTTCAGACCAGCTGCAATGTGGGAATGTGAGGATTTTGGAAATCCTGTCAACACGAAACACAGAGAAGCCAAAACCCCCAAAAAGAAAAAAACAGTGTGCACCATACTGACTGACTGCTGCACTTTGGAGGTTACAGTTGGCAATACTCGAGGATCAACCAAAAAATAATGAGAGAAAAATAACCTTTGACTTTACTTGGGGGGGACTGCAGCTCCTGGTGAGTTTGAAATGGTTCTGTATTGTGCTCTGATGTGCTTCGCCTTGTTTGTAGCCACGGGCAGAGTTGTTGTTTGTGGATGCTGCTCGGCAGAGGTGTTGAGGCCGTGTGAGACCTGCTGATGGGTCGGGAGGGTTCTTGCCTGACCCCGTGGATATTCACCATGACACACAGGCAGAAACAAGAAGGCGTGTGGCCCTGTCAACACATGACATACACATATTTTCACAGTGCATACAGGAACATTGTGATTTACCTACTTTCTTTAAAGATTCTGCTATGTGGCCTGGCTGTGCTACACCTGCTCCGTTTTCTGTATCTATTTATTTATTCATTTATCTCCCCACTTTTGTTGTTGTTTTGGAAGTGAAAGGGTTGCATGGATAGGGGGGGAGCACATTGTAGCACATTTTTCATCTGCACATTTCATCACCCTTGAAGCAAACATCTCAAAGTAAAACCCAGACTGTTGAGACACCTGTATAAATAATGACATCATATGCTAAATATGCTTTAAGTGTTGACATGATAACTAATGTTTCAGCTGTGTAATGAAAAATCTTGCATGTAGATCTTTTTCTAAATACTTGTGTTGGTTGTTTCACCCTGATTAGGTTAAATCATCCCTGTGTAAACAGAGCCAATACTGAAATGATGTGGGAAAATGTGCTCTGAAGTGCGAGCAACAATTCCCTAAACCCTTTGTGGCTAGTAATGCTCATATCCTATTATTCTGCTAACTATCAGCAATTATCTCCCTGTCAAAGCTCCAGGTGACAAATTCTCCCCATATCCCGCCTGGCAGTATCATCAACCGGACATGAGCTTCATGTGATGGAAACTAAATCACTGGCTCTGCTCACAGCCCTGACAGACAAATGGGGTGCCTTGGAAAAGCTAGGCCCATCACTCTGGGCTGGGGAAGAAAAAAAAAAGTCTCTCCCTCCCAGCTGACCTTTTTTTTATTCGCTGAGAGAGGAGATTAAATACCACAGATTCTGTATGTATGGTCTGTTTCCAAAATATGAGAATTATTAATGGCTTTTGCGGAGGGCCCGTTTAATCTTCTGCCAAGTTGTAGTCATCGTTTTTACCTTGGGCTGGTTTTTTCTTACAGATGGTCCCAGAAAAACAGGAACTGTGCTTTATCCTTACAGCAAAGGCAAAGGAAGTGTGTGGGCAGCGTCTGGGCGGCAATAATGTGACAGAATAATCATCCCTCTTGAGGCGACGTATAACATTATGACGCTAACAGTATTTAAAAAATTTACAACTCTGTGTGAATGGATGTGAGCATTCTATAGACCCGGTAAAGATGCCAAACACACCTCGACAAATGAGCTTCTGTGCACACTTAATTGTGTCACACCTCCACCGAAGTTTTTCTCTTTGCTGCACGACCATTTTCACCGGCCGAGGATTAATATCTCATGTTGTTATTAGCAGTGTGCTAGTTTGGACCCAAGATGCGAGAAAGCGCACCTCCCCTGAAGTGTGCATACCTACAGCCACATGCCACTTTTCACACAGAGGCCACAAATCAAGTCCCAAAGCCAGAAAGACGACTCAATCACAGGAGCATGACACAACTGGTAAATTATTCTCTTGTCTTTTTGACCTCATGGCCCTTTGAACCTTGGCTGAACAAGTGACCTGCTCAATTGATTTAAAAAAGATACAAAAAAAAGTGCATTTGCAGCTGCATTACTGTATTTGCATTTCACTGGAAGTGAGCTCTGTTGGCTGTGTCAGCAACTCCTTTTACTGCTTTACAGTTTACTCCTCTTTCTTTCTACTTTAGCAGAAATAACCGAGGACATTAGCGCCTTGCAACTTGCTAAGCCTAAATGAAAAGAGAGCTAAGTCTAATGATGCAACTATTAATTGTCCCAGCTATGAAACAAGCCATTGACTTCATTAAAGATAATGACTATACAATATACTCATCAGGGTCACCTTGTGTGTGAGATGAATGACACAATATGGTAGGTTTTGCCAGGGTTTTCATAAATTTAACTACAATGGTTGAGCGATGTGTCATTCACGGAGGCAGAGGCTTGCTCATAAGCCTGTGACTCACTTTGTGTGTGTGTGTGTGTGTGTGTACAATCAAACAACTGATTGATTTAAACTGCTCTCTAAATCATTGCAGCTATAGAGTTTCATCCTTTACCAGAAACAGATTAATCACAAACGCTTCCTCACTATATGAATTTAAATAAAACATGAGTGTATATTGAGTGTGTGAATAGCAAAGTCATAAATACCCATGATGGACAGCTTTGAAAATAACAGAAATCGATGGGGCAGAAACAGAGATATCGTCTTTTTTATTCCACACATTCTTCTTCCCTGTCAAAACCCGACACGTGCATTACCCGCAATGCTATTCCAGCTAGTAGTCATGGTAGTAGCGGCTAATGTAGCCCCGAGAAGCTGACTTCAAGCAGAGATGTGGAGCGCGCTACTTGTAGACCCGTTTCTTCCACGCTTGCAGATTTTTTTTTAAATATGTAGTCTTCTGTCACAACCGACCACGCTCGAGGCAGTTCATCAGATTTCATGCAGTTCCCCCAGGAGACACATTTCACACATGCTGTAGATCTCACCAAGACACAGACTTTGATGTGTAAAATCAGCTTTGATAAGTAGAGTTTGTGTGGGCACAGGTTTGGAGAGTTTTTGGTGAGAATGCATTCAGATTACCGAGAGTACCTGGAGTGTTGGGCCATCTTAAGTATGACTCCAAACAGTGGAGTGCAAAAAAAAAAAGTTCAAAGGGAACTGTGAACTGTGTAGGAAAGAAATTAATAATGGTTCGTCACTCCGCTGGAAGTTGACGTGCAAGATTACCCATCAGTCTTTGTGTCTCACCGGGACGCCAAAAACTAGAGCTCACAAAAGGAGTTTACATAAGTCTGTAAGTATTGTTGTTATAACTGATGCAACCATTCCTAATTATCAAGCACAACAATAATGTATAATGTAATGTATGACAAAATAATATGTAAATAATTACATATAATATTACATAACAGTACATAGTCAGCATAATATGTACATTAAATTAGGAATGACACCATACATCTTGTAAATCAAGCTAATGATATACTATATTATATCCAATGTCTTATTCCAGTAGTATAAAATTGGGTGTTTACATTACAAGGATAACACAGAGGAAGTGTGATGTAGGGAGTACTGTCTACTGAGGTGTGTATGAGTGCAACATGGTCAAGATGAGCATGCAAAGCCTGAGTGAAACTTGAAAACAAAACAAAAAAAGCTCCCTCCTGAGGCGGAGGCAGCTGCCTGGAGGAGTCCAGGTACCACAGGGTATTTGACATAAGAGACTGGACACAGGTTTTAGAGGGCTTTTAAGAAAAAGGCTCAGGTAATTTACCAAAAAAATCTTCAACAGTCGCCAGCCTTTAGGGACTGAGAAGAATCAAGCATTTGAATCTTCATGATTAGAGAAGGTACGTAAAGTTGTTTTTGGGCAAGGGTGCCTCTTCCCTTTGGAAGTATTCCCTGCAATGCCAACTAAGAGTAGACCCCACAGCCAGACCCAGGATACTCTGGAAGTACTGCATCTCCCCGCCGACCTGTACTGCTTTAGCTGAAGAAAGTTGTTTGGTTATAAAATATATACTTTGTCTACTTTTCTTGCCACTATGACCCTTCACAACCCAACTGGGACAGGCGACTCAAATGTTTGGATGAATGAATAGGTAAATCCCTCTTGCTTGTACCCACATCAGCAGTGACCTGTCATGAAACACGATGCTACTAATGCCTCAGCCCTCTTCAGGTTTCCTTTGAAAAGGGATTGAGTTATTGATACAGCAAATCCATCCACCAGCTCCCCTGTGAGGGATCAAAGCCACCAGAAACTGCCTGTTACATAATGGTCTCTTTGCCCTTGGCATTCAGTGGGCTCCGGCAAGGAATCCATACTGAGGGACATTCAGGTCCCAGTGGGATCCAAAACTTAATTAATAACTTCTACCTCGCTTTAGAGGCTGCTCTTCCTATCTTTACCAATATATCACCTGGCAAGGTCCACACAGAGACAGAACTTCAGTAGCCTTTTCTCTCTGACCTTGGCATTTCTTCTCAGCCGGCGATTATTGATAATTTTCTGGCTGTGGTGCCTCTCCTCATTTGTCATGATTATTGCTGAATTTTTAAGCTGTCATCCGTGAGCATGGATCAATGGTTGTCGACTTCCCCTTTGTCATATTGGCAGCACAAACAGCCCTTCCTCTCTAAATGAGGCTCCTCTTGCTTCTGTATCTATTAGCTGTCTGTCTTACTGGGCACTTGATCCTTTGTTAGGTCAGTCTATACATCATTCCTCCAATCAAAGCCTGACACTTTTATATCATGCATGGGTGAGGACCAAGCAGAGGAATGAGCTGTGTATATGTCTACAGGCATTTATATGTATATTTACTAATACTGCATACATTTAAGCATAAAGGGCTTACACCCCAAGGTCAGTGCAGGACTCCTTAAAGATAACAGGCTTCTCTGAATTACAACAAGAGAGCCAGAACTCACTTTGAATTGCGTTTATAATAGGAGGCAGTTGACAATCCAATTGCTCAAGTGTCAAATATTCCATGTAATAAGGCCAGATCTGTCAAACTGATTAATGAATTGTCACAGCAAAAGGAACCAGTTGTAACTGGTAGCAGCCACTAGTGTCTGACGATCCGTCTCATTCGACTGCATGATTTGTACCTGTAGCCAGGCCGGTGGCGCGCCAGCTTCTCCCAGCTCTACCACGTCTACACCTATTCCACCATATTCCTTCTTCCTTCCTCCCTCGACTGGCTGAACAGGTCTGACAGGCGGATTCCTTTTCATTTCAATGTATTAAAGGCACTTTCCTGCTCTGACAGCCTGCTCTGTTCTGCCACCTTCTAGCTGGGGCTTCACACTACTCTGGGCAGCCACTGCGTCTTGACAGACCACTGTCACTTCCCATCATCCTCTCTGTAGATCCTGCTCTCCCCCCTCTAAGCACGCAGACCCACTTTCCCACCAGTGCAATTATTTTTTTTGACAAGCCATCCATCAGCTTTAACTTTAAAGCACTTTCCACTGATACCCATTGTTACAGTTCTGTGCCTTTTTATGGAGGCAGCAGGAGAGAATATGATACCAGACATTCAGACTACCCGACCATGTAAATCTACTTTGTTCTGTTCTTTATTTCCAATTTTCTGTGCCATTTTTGCCAAATTATGCATATTTGTTGTGCATAATATGCCCTTGTCAAATCCAATTAACATGTCCTAGCTTGCACTGTGAGAAAAGGTTATAATTTGCTAGTTGCTTGAAGAGCGGGGGCTAAAGTCAGACTTAAATGAGCAGCTAAACTCTCACTGTGAGTCATGACACTGTATCGTCACACTGAAATATACTTTGTGCTATAGTTTATGAGCCATGAGATTGAACTAATAACAGTTAAACCACACCTGGACAGCCACGGAGTTGGTATAAAAATTTGAGCATCACCACCTCCGCTACATACGTATTGCTTTTTGTACCTTCACATCAACACAGCAGAGAGCTTTGTGACTTGGGGCCCCGAGTCGCCGTGATTAACTGGCATCAACACTAACACACGACCGAGCTGATCCATCTAGCCCTGGCCTATATAATTAGAATGACAGCTTAGAAAATTTGGCCTGATGCAGAATCTGTCTTATGCCGCGAGGAGCCCTAATTACTATCTCAGTGTGAGAGTTAATGATGAAAGGTGGGAGCAGCATCTGGGGGACTCGAGGGGACGCTCTTTCCCTCTGCCCGTGACATTTGCTAAGTCCTAACAACTGGGCCACCTATGGCCCTCAGTGGTCCGTCCTGCTGACACACACTGTGAGCAGAGAGACAGTGATGTTTGGTGCCAAACCAGGTTGTAGTCCCCTGCTTACATCTTGACTGTCTGCCACTGTGAGCAGTTGTCTTGCTGTGAGGGTTTCACGCAAATAACAAGCGTGACATGAAAGATTGAATTTTTAACATGTGGCATTTAAAATTCATGTCTTAATTAATCAAAGATGCTTTGTGATCCCAAAATGTTCGACCACAATCCCACATTAGTGTGTGAATTAAGTTGTTAGTTATACGATGTTACCAACAAGCTAATTTCCCCAGTGTGGTATCAATGAAATCAAACTTATCTTATTTTTAATATGCAATATGTCTGTTACAAGTTCCCAGAGCTCAAGGTGACACAGTGTCCGACCAAACCAAAAGGCAGGACATTGCAGCTGCTGTTTTTATTGCACTATTGTTCAGGAGGGCGGTTCAGGAGAATAGGTGTGCCATCATCATGGGTATCGGTCAGAGTGCATCAGCCGTGAAGCAAAGGTTTATTTTCATTGTCAATTAACGGAAAGGAGGGACAAATACACATGGTTGATGACCGAATGAAACAAAGACAAAAATTAGCATTTAAGTCCAAGTATGTCCTCTGTATGTCCTATACATATGGCAATATTGACAATAAAATTGACTTGCTTACATATAAGACAAAGAAAAGAGCAAGAACCAGCAGACGTGACTTAACTAACTTAATTAATTGATTATCAAAAATGTGTCTCTATAAATCGAATTCCTTCCAGCACTAACTCTAAAGCTTCTTCACCCGCTGCTTCGATCCCAAAAGCTGTGTAACTACAGAGCGTATGGGGCTCTAGCTAACAAAATATACAACAACAAAGTCTGAACATATGGCTCCGAATGACCCAGATGGTCCGATCACTCCGGAAGACTGTTAACTTATCTCCTCGATCATGAGATCTCGGAGATGTTCAACAATTAAGCAGGTGTTGATAAGATATAATGAGAAAATCCCCATTCAGCCCAGAGTCTATGATTTGCTGTTTATTGGCTATTATAGGCATTAAGTACTGTGTGTAATCTCGCCCTACAGAGGCTGACATGTTCGGTCTGCGAGTCTGCATAATCAGCCAGGGAGCTAATAACACGCAGGTTGTCACAGCTGTTAAAAACAGAGAGACACGCTGCCCTAAGTGACAATATGTCAGTGATTGTCTAGCAGATGAAACTGCGGATATTAATAAATCAAAGTGACCCCTACCTGAAGCCAAACAGATGCAACACCTGGACATGTAAATTCTTGAGTAATGGATGCCATAAATTTAAATCGGAAGACCTCCGATTTAATAACCGTGCAGACAGCTGCAAGTGGGAGCAACCATTTGATTTAATGTAAAAGACAGTTTTGGAATACCAAGTATTATCTGCTACCATCAATCAAATCTAAAGTGTAAAGTGCTTGGAGTCCTGCACTGTCATTTCGCTTCTTTGATTATACCCAGTATATATTAAAGAAGAACGTGTGGTATGCTGTAGTTAGGTATATAAGGTGAGAAGTGTGTGTTTGTCAGTAACAGTAGCTGGCTGGCAGCAGGGGGTTAACCTCCTGGCTGCTGTCAGTGTATTAATCACCACTGATGTGTGTTGTAAAAGGATTGCTGCAGGAAATAAAGACACCATGGTGTCAGCTGCAGTGCCCTGATGTGACTCCATCAGACAAGAGGATGCTTATTGACAGGGTGAGAAGGGGGGACGGACAGAGAGAGAGAGAGAGCGAGAGAGTGAGGGAGCAATCAGTCCTCGAGTCAGTCACCTTGGCACTGACGCAATGTCATGAAAGTCCACACCATTATTCCTCCGACCGCACAGGAGCATTATTTAAACTCAAACATCTACCAGGGGCTGAATGTCAATAGAAGGGCACCCAACAACACGAGCAACAGAAAATGAATCGACAATATTAGAAATCAATCTGTCCTTTACAGTCATTTATCAAGTGAGAATGCCAAACGCTCACCGGTTCCAGCTCCTCAAATGTGACGATTTATGTGCTTTCCGGTCACGATAGTGTTTCATCACTCTTTTCATAGACAAAAAGATAAATTGATTAACTGACAAAATAATTGCGTGCTAACTGATAATGAAAATAATCGTTATCTATAATCTGCTATCTTACAAACAGAAAAAATGAACCAAATTCGACCAAATCTACTGCAACATTTTTGAAAGAAAGAGTCCGATTTTGCCAATTATTTCAGTTTTTCCAGACAAAAATAATCAGTCACAACCACTTTTATTAGCCAAAACATTCTTCCACCAAGGATATATATTACTCTCAATGAGCTCTACCAATTTTTTAAGCTAGCAGAATTAATCTAATACCAGACACTAAAGTCTAAACATTTGGTTTAGGCTTATGTGGAGAGTGCTAGCTGACATGGAAGAAAGTTCTCTTACAGACTGAAGTGTGAGAAGAAAGATAGTTCAACTTCCTGGCAAGCTACTTAGCTGGTCTTTACAAAGCAGCAGCTAACAACAGAGACTCTCCATAACAGAGTATTCCCGAGATCCCTATAGCCATTTTTGTCCCTCAGAGTTTTCACAGGTGACTTGCAATTTTCAAAAATTTTAGTGCAAGATTTGTCATGTTTGCAGTGATATCAGAAAAATCTGTGGCACTAACATGCCACCTTGGTCTTTGGGAATTTGTGACGGGCATTCATCATTATTTCCTGACATTTTGTTGGCTCACTTGGGGGAGAAAAAAAAGTCAATAATGACAACAGTCAGTAGTTGCCCTACTACACATACAGAACACACACATCTTCCTCTGCAGAGCTGTCAGTACATCAAAGCGCTCAAAGCCCTTCATCAGCCCTTCATCACGCACACTGACAGCAGACATGGACACAAAGCCTCGCGCTGACATTGCATGACCGCTGGCATTTCAGGCAGCAAAGACAATTTAACCCAAATGCATATTCCTGCTAAATACTCTGGAACCACGACATTTCATGCTAGACGATGCCCGTTGCTCAACAAATACAAATTAAGTTCCTAAGTTCGAATTTACAGAGTTTTATAGTTGGTTGTACTTTAATGAGCAATCGCTCATGACTGCCTCAGTATTCACATTAATTACATGCTCCTCAGAGGTCTGATCGCTATTACATGCCTCAAAAGTTAAAGTAATTTAATTGAATCCATTTGATGTTATTTGGCTAGCAAAAAATAGCAGTTGCGGGGAAATATTACAAGAGAAGGACGCAAATAAAGGATAGGACTCTGGAGAGGTAGAAAATATAATAAAAGCAGTTATACATCTGTGTTGGCATGTGTTTGTAAAGATCACAGAAGAATGAGCAAAGAGGAAAATTATGAAAGCGAATGTTAAACGCTGGCCTCTGTCCACATTTAATTGTTAATGATTTCAATGACTCAAAGCAAGAATCGATATGAAAGATGGAATTCTTGAGCAATGAAGCCATTTGTTAAGGTCTGTGAAAAGGCAATTCTGAGAAATAGTTGCTGAAAACATGTGAAAAGACTTTGAACGATATATTACTGAAATGTGGAGTTGGAGGTTAAAACTGCTGCTTGACTGCTCCCATGAGTGGGTGTAGCTTCAGGGCATTCAGTGGACACACCCCCACAGTCCTGGAGCTGAGAATACTGCTCATTTATACCTGATTTTCACACCTGATTTCATAAACTTTGTCAATATTTGTAATCATTCAAATTTGACTGGGTGTTTACCACTTTTTTTTGTCTGTCAAACTCAGAAAACATATTTATTCTTACTTCACATGGACTTTAAATGTTCAATGTACTGGTTCAAGTTAGCCGTTTAGGGATTTAAATTTAGATTATTTATTATTGTTATATTTGTGATTAGAAAAAGACATTAGCTCAGAAAGGACTTATCTGAAATGTACAGTATATGTGTGTCTGTTTTATATGTAAGTTATATACATGCTTAGTGGCTAACATCAATTAAAAGCACATGGTGGGAGAGAGAGATGATTTTCTATAATGTTATCTTAGAGAGGCAGCAGCTCTGACTTCCTTGACCCTTCTTGGTAGACTACCTTTCCAACCTGCCTCAAAAAGGAGGGTTATTTAAGAAACAATTAGGAGCATACACAAAGCAATTTGCAGGCAGTCTAACTCCTCAGGCTCAGCCGGTGAAGGGCCTTTCAGCGCTGATTTATCACGCTGTCGCCTTCACAAGGCAACATAATTAATAGGAGCATGGACTTCTAATTCCACCCGCTTCCACGGCCAGTGGATTCCATTTGATTTATGATGGCCGGGGACTTTGCATTTTATCAGTTCATTCGCTCGTTATTTATGCTGATGACCAATTTCAATGGGTCGCCATCATCTAACTCACTACTAATCAAAGAGAATTAGGGTTCACTGCATTATTTAGAAGCTGCTAATTTATCTTCGGAACAAGGGGAAGAAACGTTGGCGGGGAGGTTCAACTTGCAGCAACCACGCGGCTCTGCTTTTAGCTGCGGCTTCAAAGTAAAGGTCTTCACAGTTTCTTTAATCGGAATGTGAAAATTAGCTCGCTGAAATGATACAGTTATGACACACAGATCGTTTGACTACTCACACCTACAAGCTGATGGTGAAACTGCTGCACGTCTCTTGTGTAATATCATATAACATTGATTACTTTTACTGCTATTGTGAAATAGAATATTTCTTTTTAAAAAAAAGATCTCATTGTTTCCCAAAAAGCCACCAGAAGAGCCTCAAACACAAAACCCTGCAATCAATCAACTCGGGATGTTTTCATTTTCAAGAGGCTGATCCACAAGAGCCCATTTCACTCTCCATAACGTATCATGGTTCAGGGACTCTCGTGCAAAAAGCTACAAAGGCAAACAGATCACACACACACACACACAACAGCTGCACGTTGGAACACTGAAGCAAAAGCTAGACTAGAAAGATTTTCCTCAGTAGCGAGGCTGAACAATAAGAGTGAATTATAGTCCTGCTGAAATAATGGGTCATGAATGGCCCACAGATTAATACAATGCATTATAAGAAACAGAGATAAATAGGGTCACATTGCAGCTCTGTTTGTTAGAAAAATTACACCTGTTCCAAGTGTTATGAACCTGCAAATGCTATTCTGAAGGTTAAATTGTGTATTACTATAAAACAAATTGAGACGGAGAAAACGGTTGGCAGTGGGACATTATTTAACGTCCTTGCAGGCAGTGCTACAAAGGGGTAAGATTAAGATGCAATAAACCTTACAGAGTCAAAGAAAAATAGCCCTTGTAAACAATGCAGTAAAGAAACGAGTTGCTTCACAGCACATGCAGTAGGTTTAAGGCTTTACATAAGTCATTTTAATGCTACAGCAAACTTTCCAGACAGGGATATTAGATTAAAAAACATCTTTAGATTAAGATTTGACCTTCCTACAGTAGCTGCAGCGCAGAGCTGAATAAAATCCTCTGTAGTCATTCTTATTTCTTAGCTTGCACGTTTTGCAAAAGCGATGTTATCTCCCGTCAGTCTTGTTATGTTTAATTATTCAGCACAGTGACTGATAAGGTGTTTTCTGACAAAATGAACGACGCTGGTCAAAAGTGACACCCGCCACTGTAGGAGATGCTCAGACGCTACAATCGACTGAGCTACATCCTCCCTGTTCACAAGGTGTATCATTTATCCGGAGGGGTTATAAGATGCAGAATTTACACAGGCCTGTCAATAGACATGTCGATAGAAGGACACTTAGCATCTATCATCTGGAGAATCAATGCCATTTTTCAGCGATGAATCCCAGGAAATGATAGCTTTCAAATAAATGGTGGAAAGAGAAACACGACACTCCTTGGGGAGAGATAGATGTAGAGCGGCTCAATTTTCCTCGTTCTTGCTCTCTCCTCGCAGCTCTCTCTGCCCGGCTTTCTAGTTCAATGCAAAAGGTCAGAAGACATTACAAGGGACGATCTCTAAAACAAGACATAAAGAATCTCTGGAGGATCTGAGGAACAAGACCGACAGCTAGATGTGAGGAGAGGCCGACATTTCAATCAATATCTGAGATAAAAAAAGGACTAATTAAAAAGCAACAGTGATACATACTCAGCACATCTCTTCGCTGGAAGGTGTATAAAAAAAATAAAAAAACACGAAGAAGAAGCTGGTGACTATGAATGTTAGATAAGGCACTCTGATCTCACCAAATTCACTTCAGAATTCAATTTAAGTAAACTCTGGTCTGAAAACTTCCAGCGTTTGGCTGACTTCTTGTTGAGGCAGTGAAAGCGCAGACATGGATTGAGGATTAAGATGCATGTTTGGTAATATGTGGGTTGTGCGAGCCTCAGCTGCCTTTGTTAACAATGCTGCAAACTTTTTCCTATCTTGTCAACTTTTTACATAAGTATGCTTGTAAATTTTGCTTTAAATATTGTCTGACTGAGGCATTAATGCTAAAGTTAAGAATAAGAAGGTAGGTCACAAGTGACTGGACATATCTGGAGCGCTTACAGAAGAAAGGAAGAAACAAGCAACTAACGCTAATGCTAAACCAATTGCAAAGGTAATGCTAGGGCCACCTTGTAAAGGTTTAGGTGGCTTTAATTTTTTTTTAAAGATTATTTTTTGGCCTTTTATGATAGTACAGCTGAAGATAGACAGGAAGCAGGGGGCAGAGAGAGAGGGAATGACGCGCAGTAAATGGCCGTCCGATGCGGGATTCGAACCGGGGCCAGCTGCAGCGAGGACTATAGCCTCCACACACGGGGCGGCTGCTTAACCCACTACGCTACCGACCACCCCTAGGTGGCTTTATTTACACAATATGGCAGGCATGGGGTATAAAAGGCATTCATTAGTGCGTAATCAATGTTTTTGTCATCTTAAAATGAGCCTTTTATATCCACAGATGCCGTTGGTCCTCTTCCTCGTCCTCTTCTACAGGAGCCCAGAACAGACAAACTAAACATCGTCTCTAAATAGGAGCCTTTTGTGCTTTTTGTGGCTTTTGCTATCAACATAGTTCCTCCTTCACCCTAGGAAGGAAAGGGTGAGGTGAACTGGTTGCAATCTTCAAACTACACCACTAGATGCCATTAAATCCTACCTGTCCTTAACACTACACTAAACACTAAATAAACACTAAAACTAATGCCATCAATAACCTGCCTGTAATATTTTTCAGAAATGAGGCAGTTGAGAGCTCAAAATAATCAGAGTGTCACAATCCCCTGAGGGTCATTGGCAACTTGCTAAATCAACATCAGAACTACAGGACATTAATGATACGATGACACAACCGATTTTTATCGTGTGTATCATCAGTCTAGACATGGTTTTGAACCGATGCTCCTCTCACTGACAGTTGGGAATGCTGTGGCAGCTCATTAATCACCAGGACAGCCTGGAGAAGCTATACTTAATCCCATGATGGTATCCTCACCATCCTCCACCGCTACTGATGCTCGTAAAAGAGAGGGAGAGGGCAAAAAAGAAAATGATTTACACAAATCAATCATTCAGTGCTAGCGCTCATTGGCTGTAACACTGGCAGCCTGTCTTTACAGCTCCATTTTAAAGGGCGCCTGCTGACAGCCACACTTGATTAAGGGCTGTGGCTCCCTAACCTTTCATGTTAAGAAAGATTGTCACTGACTGACACAAACTTTTTTTTTTTCTTCTGCTTTTCCAGGTCGGTTCAAGGCGAGGATATTGGCATTCAAATTTGTGGCTGCTACTGTGAGCAGATGTCACCTCTGGTGAGTAAGGGTAATGGCACCAGCAGGCCCACTCTGACTCCTGGGGCTAAACAACATACCACCACAGGGCTTCAGAGGGGGCAGGAGGCAGGAGGGACAGCCTCAACAAGTGAGTGCTTTACGAGCCTGCCCTCCACACTCCTTTTCCCTTCTCTGCAATTATCATCAAAGAACATCTGTTTGTTGTTCCTCAGGCACCCTCCCCTCACAAGTGTCCTAGCCTCACCTTGACCCATACTTTCAATTGTAGTGGATGTTATGACTAAAAATAAACAGTGCGAAGGAGTGAGGCTACCCTTTGTGTGAGCAGGGCGTTCTCCCTTGACGCCACCGCCGTGGACAGGAAGGATATCACCCGACGAACACAGCCACTTCCTCCTTCTGCTCACAGCTCCTGACAGGTACGAGAACACCGACTAGTGCATCTGTGGTGGATCAGATGTGGAGCAGAGTCGACAGACTCACTTTGTTTCCCGGCTTTTAAGTTGATCCCACTGTCCTTTCGCTTCTGTCACAGTCTGAATGACCTGTCAAAGAAAAGTTCAATAGTTCCTGGCAAGCAACCTGATACACTCCGAGGTTGTGGTTTGTCCTGTTTCTGTTCCTTGACTGCGATCTATATCACAAGGCCATAGATGTAACCCAAGACCGAACATGCCCGCTCACAACCGACTCAATGACCGAACGCGACGTCACAGCTAAATCAGTTGCACAAAAAAGGTGCATATCTCTGAATTTGTTCATAGCTTTTCACAGTATTCCTTTACACCGCCGTGTGACAAGTGAGCACTCGCCGTGGATGTTATAATTCACCCAGTTCTCATCGGTCACTCAGGTCAATTAGCAGAAAGATGTGAAAGATGGCATCTCTTTGCTACAGGGAACATCCAAAGTGCAGCATGATTGATTGAATCTGATGCACAACGTGTGCAGTCTTACACAAGAGCATGAGTAAACAAAAAAAAGTCTCCTTTATAAATCATAGCAGATTACACACTTGGCTACTTTGCCATGTTTTTTTTTTTCTTCAATATTAAAAACAGCAAACTTACAAGTATAAACTGTGCTGAAGAGCTTTGGCCTGTGCTGTAATTGTTACCTGAAATTATTGGGTACTCTGCAGAATGGTTTCTTCTCGCTCCCCGAGGATGTGTGTGCTGATTTGTGCGTTCTGTCTGCCAAAGAGCACTACCTGGCAGTGCAGTGCAATAAAGACTTGTATTAAAGCTTAAAACAACAAAGTTTCTTTCTTGTACTCTCACCAAAAAAAGCACATCTTAATACCTAATTCGGAAGCACTCCAAGATATTTCTGCTGTGAACGGTGCAGTTGATATACCCAAAGGGACTTTGAGCATTTAATTTATAAAGACTTTTTGTAATGACTCATGATAACACATGAATGTGTCCCGAGGGAGTGCACCAGCTGTGATCCTCAGAAATCATCCACGACCTGTTAGGCAGATGTGACGACTCCTCTTTCAGGGAAGCCGGGAATTCATCAAACGATGCCGCGTACCTCGGTGATTATCCGTCCTCGCCGCTGTAATCACTGCGGATCAGATTACATCCCATCAGACAGGCCGTAGTGGCACTACGTCAGCGATCACAATCAATTAAAATGTATACGTGTTACTGTACCTAATTTCTGTCATACTGCTTTTGAATGCAAAGACTTTGTTTAGCGTTTCAGCGCCGTGTCACGCAACAAAGGTGGAGTCAAAGTGACAGCATTACAGATGACTGTAATTAAATAATGCGTAAGGCTATTGTGCTTTGTGTCGTACTTTTGGAAACTGGACGGACTCCAAACCATCTGTGTTTACCGAACCTCAATGGGTTGCTAATGTGTAAAAACAAATACAGATATCCTGAACATTAGCTATGCTTGTGTTATAACTCTTTGTTTGGAAATCCCTAGAGAAATTTGATGGTTGTTCTGAGATTATTTAGACCACGCAGCGTGAGACGGATATATGTGTCAGGCACGCCAAACACAGTCATGCGGGTTTATCAGTGTCAATCATTGAGTTGGAACCCAGTGAGCCCCAGTCAGTCATCAGTGGGCGGTATCAGCAGCGCGCCACTCTCGAAAAGTTGGATTGGAGGTTGGAAATAAAACTGCAAAGCGTCAAGTATGACGCAGGTCTGATAGCTGTGGGTGCCACTACCCAAAAAAAAACAACGTGGCTGACTAAGTAGCACAAAAAACCCCAAAAAACAATTACTTTACTCTTCAAATGCCTGATATGTGAATCAGCTGCTTTCTAGAGTGTTGTATTTTAAAAAAAATACAAGATGGAGGGAGGTTGTGGGAGGGAGCAGTCCACGTATAAGATGGTCAGCTTGCTAGTATGTGGCCCAGGACGTCCCATAAATCTTCCCCTATCTTCTGTGTGGTGATGGCAGAAAGGGATGAGTCGCTCACCAACCCCCCTCTCCATCTCATTCACATGTCTATCTGCCTGTTATCCATGCCCTTGAGCAAAGATTACTGATGCCCTGCCGTTGATATATGACACATCATGTGCCACAACATTTCATCCAATGAATTAACCCGGAGAAGAAGAAGGAAAAAAAAAAAAAAACTTGGCTGCCGTCAGTTCCCTGAATCACTCACAATTCCTTTTTGTGTGTGTGTGTGTGTGTGTGTGTGTGTGTGTGTGTGTGTGTTCATCCTCGTTGATATTGCAGCTGAGAGTATTATGGCTTCACTGGTGAAGTGTTATCTGACCTCTGCAGGACTCTGCATTGTGTTATCTGGTGTGTGTCACCTCACATGTCATCCGTACAGGTAATTGTGAGTTTGACTCCGGTTGGGTGGGCTCATAATGCAGCAGATATCAGATTTTGTTACTTTAAGATGCCGTGGCCAAAGTAATTTCCTCTATTCATTCATTCAGTCTCCTTTCATTTGTTTGATTGACACAATTCAATACTTTCTACTTATACACAACCAATGAACTCCTACATTAGCACATATTATAACCAAAGAGGGGAAAATGTGTTGAATTTTTAGTCTTGTAATTGTGGCCAACTTCACAGTCCTAAGTGAAGCAAAATAAAATTTACAGCTCAGTATTCTGACAGCGATGACACAGGAAGTTGAGTAAATGCACACTTCATCTGGCTATAAACAAGAACTGAGTGGTTAAGCCCTTCATTCATAAAAGCGGTGCATTAACAAGAACAGAGGGTGATAAACCAATCATACGCTGCCGTGGAACTAGCGAACCAGTCACCTGGCACATTTATTATGAGCTGTTTCATCTGACGGCAGATATTTCCCTTTTAAATCTGGCTGTCTGCCGTTCAGTCTCAACAGCCTGGGAGCACATGTGGATACCTCAGCAGAAGATGTAATTTTTTTAGATTTATAGCACTGATACATCCACGCAAATGTTGTGCTTCTACAATACTGTAAAAAAGCGTATTTTATTCAACATATACATGATCAGGCTACCTGAAAATCATGTCTAAAGATGCTAATCAATCTTCTCGTTTTTAGTTTTTTCTTCAAGTTTCTTCAAGTAGGATAATTTTTAGCTTTTGACAAAACCCTGTCTCCAGGAAGTTACGACTTGTTTTGCCAGGTGCGTTCGTTGGAAAATGTAATTGCTGCCTGGATTAAACCGACTGCCAACATTGTTTCCATTGAAGGAAGTGAATTTTTCTTCGACAAACAAACGTTTAATCATGTTTTAGTTTAGTTTAGTTAAGAGTGGATGCTGTGCCATAGGAGCATATATTGTAGGGCAAACAAATGAAACACGTTTTTCAGTAAAAAAATAATAAATTCGCAGACTCACTCTGTATCAATATTTTATGACTTGGCAAAAAACGTTCGTTTCCTCTTTATGCTGATGTATCTGTATCTCCATCAGTGGTGACTCGTATAGGGGTTGAAGTGGATGCTAATCGTCATTATGACTAGCATAGTTTTTATTTTAATCACAGAAAACATCTGTTATTTTTACTATTAGTATGTATAATGTTACTTAAGGCAGACAGATTTATGGAGGGATTAAACCCAAAGACAATTTATGCTGGAAAACACATAATGTGGTTTATTGGACTTAGTGAACAAGTATAAAATCACAACACTTGAACACTTGAACTCATCTAGAGCTGCAACGATTAGTCCACTAATTGATTAGTTGTCACATATTAGATGAATTACAATGGCTTCATTGTTTTGAGTAATTTCTTGAAAAAAAAAAACTGGCAAAATTATCTGATTTCAGTGTCTCAAATGTAAATATTTAAGTCATCTTTAGTCCTCTATGATAGTAAACTGAATATCTTAGTGTTGTGGACAAAACAAGATCAGTGATCAGTGAACATTTTATGGACCAAACTACTGAAAAATGATCAACAGATTTAATCAACAATGCAAATAATCATTAGCTTCTTCACTAAACACGTCAATACGAATTCTGAAATGCTTCTGAATGACGCGAAATTTTGGACTAAACTGTTCATGACGTTAACATTATTCACATTATGACATTTTACAATGTGGCGATTTAAGACGAGTTTAAAAAATGTATAAGGATCTCATAAAACTTAAATGATGGAGCCGTAAACAAGTGTTTGGCGTAAAATCGTGGAAAAGAAGTCCGAAATAAGGTCGAAGCACAAGAAGCTGTATGACAACTCTTGGCACGCTCGCACAGAATATGACATGAGCTACAGAAAGCTTCATCATAAATGGTGACAGAAAGCCGTTGTTGGGAAAAAATATGGGGAAACCTACAGCACATGCAGCGCGGCAGTAAAGTGCCTCTTCACCACCACAAATCTTATATCAGTCTCTGAAAACAGTTTGTATCCCACAGTGTTATTCTTTTTACAGTCAAGTCACCTGCCTGATACCCTTCAGCCATTTTCCTCAGAAGCTGTCACACACGCCAGCTATAATATATGGCTGCACCAATGAGAACAGCTGTAGCCAATCTCCATTCTCTCTCTCTCCTGGAGCCTTACTGCCTGTCCAGCATAAAATAATACATCAGGATTAATTGATTTCCTGTCAGTCTCATGAAAAAGAAAATAAATTTTCATGTAGTCTGTTTCCTGCAGCATTATAATTTTGTACATGGCAAGTAATTTAAGTTTTTTAATTATGCATGAGAATGAAAAACCATGACAAAGTGTGCTGCCGCCTGGCCCAAGGCCACAGGTCTGGCCTTTGTATGTGCTGAGACAACAATAGCAGTAACTTAAGCACACATAAATAATATATTTATGTATTTGGAGGCTACACATCTATGTCCAAAAAAGCTAGAACAAGAGTCCGAGTGTCAAGGTCAAGGGCTGGTCATTCGTCTTAAATGTAATGACGTTCATTTGGTCCGCATGAATCATCAAACACGCACTATTGATGCCAGAAAGCAAAGAGGAGGAAAGTCGGGAATGCTATGATTCCCAGCGTGTGACAGGAAAACAGATAATGTGCAAACGTAACTCTGAAACACTGGAAGCAATAAACTGTTCCCTCAGAGTATAGCTGCATTAGACACAAAATATATTTCAAAATCTGTTTATGACAAAAGCCCTGGCCTCGTAAAACAAAGGACAGAAAAGTAAAAGCTCCACATTAAAGATTTACGAACACCAGTGTTTGTGCGCTGCTCCTTTCATTGTTCACTGGATTAATGAGCGGTGGAGAGAATGAGCAAGCATTTCCCTAAGTCAAGCTAAACCAGAGCCAGAGATAGAGAAGGGGAGGGAGAGAGCAGCAAACAGGGTCATCAGTAGGCCAGGGTCTTAAATCAGACCAAAGGCCGGCCCTGGTGTCAGCTCAGGACCAGAGGGGGAGGAAACTCTCCACAACAATGAGGAGAGGCTGAAGGGAGGCCTGTTTGTTGTGCATTTTTTTTGGCATTAGCAGCTGAGCCTGAAAAAGCAGCTGGACAGACAGTATGAAAGGCCCGAGCACATGCCTCTGGGTCGTAGGGAACTTATTCACTAACTCATACGAATGGCATGAGTTTAACGAGATAACACGTTGGAAGTGATTACAGGCCTTGCGTTCATTCAGGAAAGCTTCGGGGAAAAAAAAGGCTGTTTGAGTGATTTATTTGATAGCTGTTGTTTTTTTTTTTCACCCCCAGGACGGATTTACATCTGCAAACTGTCCGACTGAAACTGTCCCATGCCTAAAATTACGATGTGATAAATAGCATCATGAAAGATTTAACTCTTCCGACATTAAACAGCTTAATACAGCGGTATTTCACCGCAGATAAATACGGAATATTTTCCTGCTTTGTGTGACATCTGAAAGCGTTTTGGGATCATTTGGAGCAACCCTCACCATCCTTTTCTGCGCTCGTAGACACATACATCATCTCCTCTCCATCGTTCGCACTTGGGGTTTATCTGTTTGTTTGCCACTGCAATCTACATGCAATGAAAAATGCACGCTTGTATCAAGAGCACACCTTCCAAAGGATGTGGTTGGACAAACAATCCGATATCCAAGGTTAAGAACACAAAGATAATAAATCGCTTGAGTGTCATGTTCAATTTTCAGGACGGCATTACCCAGCATTATCCATAACAGGATTTAAATTGTTATCAGGACACTGAACAATCCACTTTGCGTCCGGCGAGCATCCTGCCTCTAGTGATTCATAGGGAGGAAACAACTATCACATTTTCCAGCGGCCCACTGCAGCCGCAGCAGAACACCGGCGCACTTCATGTACTCGAATGATTGGATGAATAAATTGCTTCCATCCTGGCTGCTGTTGACACTCATGCGGACGAGTGCTATCAGTTTTAATTGTCTTTCTTCCTTCACTCAGCCAGCGTCTGCAGCTCCTTCCTGCCTCTCTGGAGTACAAGGCCACAATAAATTAAGTTCGGTCTGAGATTTGGCCATGCGAGCTGTACAACATGACTGTGGACAAGAACGTTGTTGTTGAATGTTTTTTTCACATTATATTTTACATCTGCTGGCAGTTCATTGGGTTGACTATAAATCAGCAAATACTTAATTTTTAATGAAATAAACTAAGCAAACTACTTAAATAAGCACCTGCACACACACTGTTTAGCCTACACGATCTCTCCTGAAACATCTTAATATATCCGATTTTCTAAATATGCTTTCAAGGAAATGTAATGGCTGCCTGGATTATGCTTGCATCATCCTTGTATATATATATATATATATATACATAAGAGGTTTGGGTGAATGGCTGAGCATACAAAGCACAAAAGGTTGAACATATTGGGAAATGCAATTATTATCATTATCATTTGCTTTTTTGCAGACAGTTGGGTGAGAAGATCGATACCACTGTCATGTCTGTCCGTTTAAGGTGAAACTACAGCCAGCAGCCGGTTAGCTTCGACTAAATAAAGACTGGTAACACTGGGGTTTTACAGGGTTTATGGTTACATGCTGGAATTATTTCTTGGCTGAGACCGGTCACTTCCTGGAGTACCGGCTTGTTGACTGTGACTGGAAACCTCAACATGACGAAAAGACTTGAGGAAGAGCCAAAATGATAGTATGCTAGTATGTGTATGTGGCATCATTCACCTCCAAAACATTATTTACAACAAATTAGCTGTGTATGAATGAAATTAGGGGACAGGATCCTGGGATTCTTTATTATCAGCTGATAATAAAGAAAATGTTTTTAAACTACAGTATTTAATGTTATAGCAGGCTATGAACATCTTTAGATATTTCTTCAAACCCATCTTTTTCAACCATATACATTTTAAAATGTCTAGTTCATAAGATTTACAGGAATTTATTGGCAGAATATGACTATATAACATACATAACTATGTTTCAATTAGTATAAAATAATCTGAAAAAAAGGAATCGTCATAGAATAAATAGAATGAGTAGGTTCACTCTTGCACCACCATGTTTCTACAGTAGCCCAGAATGGACAAACCAAACACCGACTCTAACCCTCCGCAGGTTCTCCGACATGTTAGCAGGATTTAGTTGGTCACAATCTTCAACATCGCTACAACTCCTACACGCTGATGCTTTGAGCTAAATTTACATGCATAACTGAGGAAGACTAATGAGGAAATGTGCATGTTGTCTTTTACAGACAATCATAATTTGAAATTTGTAAGAATAATAATTAATAACTGTTGTTAACAATACATGAATAACTTGTGTTCTATTAGTCTCTATATTAGAATAACTTTGAGTTAATTGGAGAGCGACAGCACGGTGATAATGTTGACGCCTGATTGTTCCTCTACAGTAATACATATCTGACACGAATGTACAGTCCGTATGAATGCACCATTAATAGAGCATAATAGGAGCATTGATTAAGTGAGAGTGATATACCTGCGGCCTACCTTTTTGTTGGGAGCCCTTTGACATATTGATATATAATCCGTCCCAGCTTTTCTTCAGAAAATCTGAAAACAATCAGCGTGCAGAGCAGCACAATGCTGAGGCATTGATCACAAAAGGCAGCACTTTATTTCACACAACCACAGGGATTGTTGCAACAGCTGCTAAGCATTCTGGTAAAGCGAATGATTTATGGCTGTGTAGCAATAACGATGAGACAGAGTCATTACCATATCGACAGGCTCCCAGATGGATTATCCTCATTGATTACTTCATGGCCTGTTGATAAGTATTTGTTTGAAACACAAATGGGGGGAGAGAAATGTGCTTGATGGCCCTGCTCTGCAGCCTGCGTTCAGGAAGCAATATTTCTAACCATCTCTGACCTTTTTCTTACCATAAACTGGTGTCATGTTGGAAGTTATTTTCAGCTTTTCATAGTCTGTGAAGCCAAAGTTGGCAGATATAAAGAGATGAGAGGTGAATAGTCTGGCTGGGTGATGAGCAACAGCAAAGAGAGAGTTCACATGTGTAAGATTTCACAGGCCGCTCTGATTCATGGCACACCTCGCACCACTCGCCCGTATATCATAGGGGTTTTTTTTTGTTGCCTCTCCCTACCCAGGCTTCCCATCTTGCAACCTCACCAAGGTCACCTGAAGGAAATGATACCACAACATCACAAGATTTATGAGATTCACTCCCGTTTGCCTCCCTGTTTACAGAATACATTGACTCCCACCAAGGAGCTGCTTCCGTCCCCGGTGGTTTACAAAGCAGGAGCCCATCTATTGGGTGTCATAGAGAGCATGAGCCCGGCAGCTTGTCTCCTGTGACAGGTGCTAATTGAGAACCAAACACGGGCTGCATCCGGTTTAAACCTCAAAGCTTCTCTTTGGCCTTCAGTTACCACATTGGCACGGATAACCTTGGACGCTGAAACAAAGACACAAATCAAAAGATGACGTGTCCCAACATGCATTGTGGAGTTGAAAACTAAAGTATTTTAACCCGTTATGTCTGTGAAAGTGTTTTAATTTCATGTTTGCATACATTAAATTCCACACAATCTGTTAGATTGCGTTATAAAAATGGACGGATGGATGGATGGACGGATGGATGGACGGATGGGCCAAACAAACTTTCACCCAGGAGGCTGGGGTTCATGTCCCATGTGAAATCAAAAGTCAACACTTTCTATTTGGACAATAGCTATGTTTTAACCCCATTTTAATGCAAACCAGGTAGTTCTTGTTTCTAAACATAACCACTGCAATCACTGAAACTGTGAAAAATGTAAACTCTTTCTCAGCAAGTTTAAATTTGAAAAACTAACCAGATGTGGCATATTTATTGTTGCTTACTTGACCAGATGTTGCATATTAATTATTGTTATAACTTGACCACAGAGCCCTACGCATGCAAAACTGACTACAGACCTACGAATAACCTACCACCATTTTAATACCATTCTGTGGAGTGCATTTTTATAGGTCCCTGTCCTACTTGTACACACATGCACGAAGAAGACGACTACAAGCTTGTAAACATCAATGTAAACAATGTAGGTTTTATAATATTTTAAAATGTTTCGCGTGGAGGGAAATCCATTCGCCACGCCTGTTGTAACTCAAGGATACACAATGTAAACCTTGTCTGTTTATCCAACATTTCCATGGTGCACCTTTAATTTTTAAGCCGTGACAGGATGCAATCTCCGGTCTGCACACTCATCCGCTATCCTGACCTCAACACACACTGTAGTTTCATTACATACTGTAAAGGGCACACTCCATCCTGTGCCGGCAAAGAATACTGTCAGCGGACATAAATCGTGTGCCGCAGAATCACAAAAAATGAAAGTAATTCCTGGGTTTACAAGACGTTTTCATGCCCAGCACACCCACACAGGTGTTTGTACTTACTCTGGCTAATTAGACCTCTGCAGAGCTCTGCTGGGGGATTACATCCAAGATTACAGGACACCAAACTTCATGAACCAATGAGGAGGTTGAAGGTGTAATTTCTCCAACCCAAACACATGCAACAGCACTAATAGCGGGGTAAGAGAGATGTCAGTCAAACACAGTCTGTACATGCCCACACAGACCTAAGAAGAGACAAATAAGTGAAAACACCTGTGTGGGCACCAAAAGGAGGAATAAATAACAAATTATGTAAAGTTTCGTGCCATATATTAAAAAAACGATGAGCACGCTGTTGTGAGAAACAGCCCCAAACTCATCATGAAGGCACAGAGAGAAAATTAAACAAGTTTTATTTATCCCAATGTGACAATCAGTCTGTGTCACATTAATTGGAAGTGTAGGATCACGAGGTGACTGGCCTTCACATGTCCTTGGCGCCCGTAATGAAGGGATAGTGAATGGGTGCGAGCGTGTCGCCCCTCGTCGGTGACAGGGTGCTGCCCTGCCCCTTGCTCAGAGAGGACCGGGGCTTTAAATTGCTTCCATCTCTGAGACTCTGATTAATGAGAATAGTTCTAATCGGAGTTCCTGAGGCCAACAGCATTAGTCTTAATCTTCCTGGCCCCATCCAGCAGCAACACTGACATTTAATGTAGTGCTAGTGCAATGGTAATGAGAATTCATTCCCCAACAAGGAAGCAAACTCTTTCTACCCCCCACACAGGTCCTGGATTTGGGAAGGTTATTGGCCCTGAGTTTCAGGGGTTATTAGTTCTCTTCAGGCCATGAGGTACCTAAAATATCTTGTGTTTTACAGTCCACTTTGAGGCAGGACAAATTAAACTGTGCTTGAGCACACAGACGATTTAAAGCTCCTTTACACAGCCTAAATGCAGGCTGGAATAGTGCTGAGACGAGTAGTCGATTGACGGAAAATAAATGGAAAACAACGAAAACAACTGTGATAATCTATTCATTTTTTTTTTCGGACATTTAAATGCCAAACATTTGCTGGTTCATTGTAAATGGAATATCTTTGGTTTTGGAGTGTTTGTTAAAGAAAATAAAAAAACATGTGAAAAGCAATGGGAATTTTTTTAAAAAAACAAAGCAAACTGTGTACAAGCAGCTTTACTTAAGAGGGTGTGCTTGCATTTAATATGTATGAATTTGACTATATTGAAAAACAGGCAATCATAAAACAATTGTGCAAAATCAGGCAACCTCTATCAACAGAATAAAAGCCATTCCCGCTGTCGGGCACACTTGTACCGATGCAAACACTCCTGTGCTCAGTTAGCAGTAAGTAAATTGCTCTGGGATTTGTATTGCCGGAATGCTTTAGCAGGTAATTCCTCTCTGTCTTTCATTTTGTTTGTCTGTGTTAAGTTCCCACTCTGGCCCCATCCATTCTCACATCCAGTTCCCGGCTTTGTCCATCCATCAATGGGCGCACTTTGTCAGTGCTGACTTCATCCTGGCGGCTGCAATCACATCCGAGCAGGGCCCGACTGCCACCGGGGAGCTTTTTCACCTCCCATCTGCATCTCCCCGATCTGCTGACGGGGCCCCTGACGTGCAGTGTTTTCTATTGCACAGGCAAGCAAAAAAACACTAATGCTGCACCTCATTTCTCCAGACCACTCCTGGCCTCGCATGGCAAAGAGAGGAAAGAGAGAGAGAGGGGGAGAGAGAGGGAATGAGGTGAGATTGAGAGAGGCAGGGAGGTAAAGAGAGGGAACATTTTCAAGAAGGATTGGCTCTCGGGTCAGGCTACAACTCAATTTGCCTTTTCTTCTCAAATACATCAGTAGACATCACGGGTAGAAAATGTATCACTAATTAAGGCTTGATAAGCGGCGAGTCAGCTGCACTTTGAAGCCGGAGAGAGGAAAAGGAGGAGGAGAGGGAGGGAGTCAGCTATTCCACATGGAGGTTTCAATGGACTTTCTCGACATCTACAGCTATATGAAACATGAGTTAGCGTTGATGTGCAATAGCATTTCATCAAGTCTAAATCTAGTGTTGAGTCCACTTAGTATATCTCAATCCTTTACGAACCCTGACAGTATAAATCTTTCAACTCGCTGTATGTATCTTATGATCAACTGATCTGATGATTACTGAAGTTTTTTTGGCATTCATGCTTTTATTTGAAAGCCTGAAACGTCAGAAGAACGTCATCTTTTATCATGATGATCATGAGGTCAACATCAGAAACACTTTCACTTCATAACATAATCCACCAGTGGATGTTACCGTGGGCCCCTTGTCAGATTATGTTCCATTGTGGTCTGATAAAAGTTGGTTCAACTCTTTTGCCGGACAACTGCATTGTCGTTTTTTTGCAGGAGCTCTGAGTTTTGACGGACAAGCCTTATTCCAATGGCTACTAGAACATTCATGTTGAGCACTGTTTTGCTAAATCTATTGGTCGGTAAGTCTATAAAATGTCAGATAATGCTAAAAATGGACAGTGCAAGTTTCCACAACCCAATGTTGCTCTTGTACATATCAGTTTTGTCTGACCAAGAGTTTAAAAAAAACAACAAAATATTATTTTTACAGTGGTATAAAACAAGTAAATAGTCATATCTGGTGAGCCAGAACCAGCGGAGGTTTTTATACTTGAACTTGATAAATAGTTTAGAAGATTGATCAGTTGCATATAAGCTCATTTTAAGCAACAAACTGTAATACAAAATCTAATATTTAAGAACTAAAAGTTAAAGCTTCACATTCAGATTTTTGACAGATTACATATTTGCTACTTAAGTAAATAACTACCTTAATGTTTTCTTCTTTGTTCTTATTATACTACACAGAGCTTATTTCCCCAAGTTAGAGACAGATCCAAAATGGAGCCAGTTAATGAAGCTGAAACCTGGAAAATGTTTAAAAAATAAGTAGATAATATCGTACTCTTGACAAGTAATTTGTTGTCTTTGTTACGTACACAGACTCTAAAGGCATTTAGTGTATGAAAAGATCTAAATGGTATCTAGGAGAGCATATGAGGAGTGGTGGAAACGAATATTATGACATAAGAGAGACAAAGACAAATTCACTGCAGCAGAATGGGGTTGATGTAATCCATGATCTGGGCTTCTACCGTTCGGCTAATTCAAAGAAACATGGATGACACCAATGGTGATCTCTACAAAGGAAATTCACGCAACTCCATGATTCAGACTCGTTTACATCAGGGAGCACTAATTAGACTGCAATGGAGGGTTATTAATAGGCTGGACTTTCCAGAATGATCTTGTTATAAATGGGCCCTGTCAAGACTTTCCTCAACCTCCAAATGAGTATTCTCACTTCACTGCCCCCATCCCAAGAATCAGCACCAGCGCCGAATAACAAATGATTGCTATTAACTGTATTGTTAGTAATGATGCTCGAGAACAAACAAAAGTCCATAAATAACAATTTGCTGAGGAAAAATGAGCCTTTAAATAAGACAGATACCAAGCTGAGTTGTGGTAAATGACATGTAAGGGCCTGGAGAAAGGAAAGGAAGTGGCTGCTGTTTGGGAGAAATGATTGATACAAAGTCTGATCTAGGGAATGAAATTTTGGCTGCCTGGTGCTTCCCATGCTGGGGTGTAATGTTATTCCCATATTACAGTTTACTCCACACCAAACACTCAGCTGAGTGGGCTTCAACAACAAAGCGGCTCCTGCTCAAGTCGTTTACGCGGACACAAAGGCAATTCCTCATATTAATTAAGCGCTGTCACCGACGTGCTCACTCCCTCTCGCCAAGCACATGTCCGCAGCTCTGATATGTGGGCTAAGTGTTTTCCCTGATGCCTCACTCTCAGCCTGCTTTTCACATAAAACCTCTAGTGGGAGCCGCTGTTTACAGAGTCAGTTCCACTTACGCAAATCCCCCTGCCGTGTAAACAATATCCACGGCGACTAAACAGAACCCGGCACAGCGTGTTTACACTATGAAAAATGTTTATCCAATTAAGTGACATTTCAATAACATAATCCTAAAACCATGAAGGCTTTTAACAAGATTACATGACCTACAGAGAGGCAAGAGAGTCAACCGTTTGTGTGAGATGCGGCTCAATAACATTAAAAGCAGCAGCAAAATACAGCCATAATTATTTGGAGTACAACCCTCCCAGTGGCTGGTGCCAGTGGACAATAGCGGGGCTTGTCTGCATTTCTGTAACAATGAAATATGATGTTACAAAATCTTTGAAGGAAAAGAAACTAGAAATTTGTGTGAAAAACATTCATTCATGGGGTTTAAAATGTGAAAATAAGAGTGTGGCAAACACCCGGACGTGAACAGAAACAGATTTAATTCTCTTTATGTGGAAGTCGATGGAAACGTCAGTTGTTTTGCAATAACTCCGAGGTGTACAGCTCAAGCTAGTGCATCAAAAATAATGGGACACATAAAACCAGGAACCCTACATTACGTGGAGAAAACAAATACGGAGAAGAAGGTATCAAAATAATGAAAGATTGTTTATGTATTGTGGCATGAAATGGGAGGGTGTGTGAGAGAGGCGAGCGGCGGGGAGAGGTGATGGTGACGGATGGACAGAACTGACAGTGCGGTATTCATCCTGCACGCTAGAGCGCGCGTCCTGCTAGTGGCGGTCGACAGAGCAATAAATCACAGGCCCTCCATCCTGTATCTACAGCTTATTACATCCACCATGACAAATAAATAATAATCCCTGTCAGCACAGCCCTTTGCTCAAGGATTGAGTCTGAAAGCGTTTGCTCATCACTCCTATTCCTGAGTGAAAACACCTGAGCAGGGGAATTGAAAGCAATGGTTTACTGGCCCTCTGAAACTCTGAAAGACAGTGGTGGAGGGGGGGAGGCACACAGCAGCCAAAGCTCTGAGAAATATGAGAGGGTGCGGCGGCGTACAATAGAAACACAAGATGTTATGCTGTTCAGCAATCACCATGGTTATAAACATTCTGATATTTTCAATATTAGATTTATTATGGCTACATCATGAATTTCCAGTGGTGGAACATCTATCTAAATCCTTTTACTCGGGTTAAAGGAGCAATACCACAATGTACAAACACTCCATTACAAGTGAAGATAATGCACTAAAAATGTTTAGTAAGCAAACTAAGCATTAAAAGGTATTGTGATCATTATTAATCATTGCAGAATGACTCCTCCAGAGCCATTATATCACTGTATGACATGATTATTGCAGCTAATGCATTAACATATTACAGTTTTGTGCCAAATCTTTGACGTAAACATGTTTGTAGAGGAGAATACGATCTGAGGAGGAGTTAACATTCTACTGTTACACACGAGTGACATTTGGAAGAACTTGGATGGATATTTTTGACACAATATGTTCAAAATATACTGTTTTTTTTCAGCATTTAGATCATGATCCTGCAGGGAGATGAAAACCTTGACAGAAAATACAACAAGGGGGATTTTAAGGGGGCTGCTATGAGGGGATTTAAACCCATGACCCCATCTAAAGTCCTTGCTATGGATTGCCTCAATACAAGCCTGGATTAACCTATTAGGGGCCCCTGGGACTGAATATTTGCTGTACCTCAAATTCATTTAGGAATATTCACCATGTGAGCTCAACATAAACTAAAATAATAAAAGGTCTTCATACAGATCTGAAGGAAAAAAGATGAAAACCAAGTAACACACAGCGAACCAGGAGTTAGATTTTAGTTATATTGGAAATCCACCCTGAAGCGACTAATAATTATAGTTAGATAATGTACTGGAGTAAAAAGTATATATAATATTTCCCTCTGATGTGTAATCGAGAAGAAAAGTAGCATAAAATGTACAACCCTGCTGAATATGAGCATAAATAAATGATGGACGGATGGATTAAATACGAGGCAGCATTTGCACGCTACTTTTCAGCACATGTGATAAATAAGTGCATATATATATATATATATATATATATATATTATATATATATATATATATATATATAATAAACAGGTCTAAGGGCAGAGGACATCGAAGTATGAACACATATGACAGCGAGGCTCTAGCTAAATCAAATATAATTTTCTGTTTGGATAGATCTAGCAGTTATCTAATTGTTTAATCAATGAATGTGCAGAGCTGCTGGCTGTATTGTTGGGATCAATACAAATTGATTTACATGTGTCTGCAGAGGAGCACATCCTCCTCGCCGCTCATGTCCTCCTGCGCCTTCACCTCCCTTCACATTATTTAGAGGACATGTGGTGTAAAGCTCATTTCAAGCCTTTGTCCCTCATGCCCTCGTGTTTCTGTAAATTGTATAAGACCATTTAATCTTCCTTAGATGAGGAACCATTTACTTTGCACCGTCCTTCAATAAAAATTAAAAGCTCTCATAAAAACAGGAATGGGAGTCGACCGCCCTCAACTAAATCAAAGAGCGTTGTACTTTGAAAAAGCCCGAGCCTTAACACTTCACAGGTCTGTTTTATTTTGACATTTGTAGATGACATGAAGTGTTAAAAAGAAAATAAAATGCAGATGAGAGGCCGCCATCATAAAGGTTAGTGAACTGTAAATGGAGCTCTCCATCTTCCCTCATAATAGGTGTAAAATTGTAAACATGCTGAAGGATGTGAGAGTATGTCCTGCAGCTCCTTTAGGGATTGTATAAACATTAATCATAGAATCACTCGACCATGATTAATCATGAGTACTTGATCACACTGATCTCTGAGAGGGAATAAGGAGCTCATCATTGCTGTCTCATAACATGGACTGTCACCATAATATGCAGCGTGCATACAAAGAAAGGCTCATTTTAATAAAAAAAAAAAGACTTTATCACCTGATCATTTATAAGCCTGAATATGCTGCTTAAAGGACAGGTGAAAGATGGGACATCGGCTTAATGTCGTTCTGGACAAGTAAACTCAACAGATACCTCCTTTATGGTTCTAAGTGATCTAAATTACAATTAGCTGATTATTCAATTAGTCAATCAACAGAAAAATAATCAGGCTATGTCATTTATGAGCAGCAAGTCAAACCTAGCTGCTCTCTCTGCTTAGACGAAGCAGTGGTTTGAGCTAAATGCTAAACGTCTGCATGCTATCATGCTCACAGTGACACTGCAAACATGTTTTGGCGTATTTGCATGCTAACATTTGCTAATTAGCACTAGCTAGCTGTTTCCAGTTAATATCCAGATAGGATTTGCTGCTTTTCTGGGTTTTACGTCGCTGAAAAACTGATTATCTTCAAGCATTGTGGTTAATTCTTGACCCCAGGAACACATATTCTGTGTGTGGTTAAAGATTCTCAATTGTAATTCAAAACTTTTATTTTGATACCTTTGATTTGTAAGGCTCAGTTTAGGCTTTTTCCAAAGCTTTTGATCGTATTACACATCATTCTTGAGTAAAAGAAATTGGTTTTCTTATATCAACCTATCTAATGCTGCATTCACATATTCAACACGGGAAAACCAACAGTCGACAGCCCCACAACAGGGCGGCAAAACAAGAAACGCATGGTGATATTTTGCTATGACGAGTTTACAAAGACTGGAGTAAAATATAGTACATAACAGTCATTTGGGTCCAATAGTTTATGTAATTATTTAATTATTAGCTTCGCATTGTCCAGATCAGCCATGTTTGTGTGAAGGAGCTACATAACATCTGGTTGGGTGACAATAGGCCATCTACCGTCATCGTTGCCTGTCATTTTTGATGGCCTCGCCCAATTTTACCAGCCTGTTTTAAGCTATTAAAATGATGCAGCATTAACCTAATCTAGTCTAAAAGCTAAGAAAATGTGGCAAACATGTCACCTGTCAGCTTTTGTTTATTGTCAAAGACCTGAGGCGAGCGAGCATTCAAGACCTGACGACCTCTGACTGTGTTAAAACAGTACATCACCTAGGAAAAGACAAGAGTCCAATTAACATGTTTTTGGGAAACACTAAATCTTTCTAGCGCAAACACTGCGTCTGAACTCAAGGGAACAGTCCAAATTCCACACAACAAGACAGTTGGTGCAGTAAACCTTGTGTCAAGTGTTTAACTAGCCTTTGGTATATATGAGTCAGCTGCTTTCACTCAGTTTTAATTCAGTTTTTCTTGGTGGACTTTGTGAGTTATTGAAACCTTCATCTCCTGAATCATCTCTGATGCTCCATTTTGATTAGCAGCCACATTATTTTTGCTAGAAGTTCTCTTTATTCCCGTGTTACATCACATGGGATGGACAGAGCAGACACCTGGGTGGAGGAAGCCTGATAAGAACTGGTTTTCCACAGCCCACCCTGTTACATTAAGGGGGTCGGGGAGTTCACGCCCCACTCTTCAACTCCTCAGGCTGGGCTTTGAACTCCTGACCCAAAGTAAAAGGAGGGGGAGGCCCTCCATGCACAGTAGCTGCATTTACAAATGCATGCTGACTCCATGCCAGCAAAGCGGAATCGAGAGGAGCCTGATAACATCTCGCTTTAAGAAGGAGTTGCTCAGCCAGCCCTTTGTATTTATGGGCAAGTCTCATGGTTACCCCCGACCATAAATCATGTTAATTGGTTTACTGATAAAATGTCTGTCAGGCCCCATTCACATAGTGCTGTGGCACCACCAGTTACTGTTTAATCTTTGTCCTGCAATAGTTCATCTGTTTAACTGACTGAAGGTGAGGAGGAGTGTAAAAAGGGAGTTCTTCTCCATATCACAGCACCGCACAGTGTGATGCAAATTGCAGCTTGCTTGGTCGACGTGAATGATAAACGACACGACTTTCGCCACGAGACAATCGAAAACAAGAGGTCAACAAATCCATCAGATCACCTTTTCAGGTCATCAGATGAAATTTTCCCAATTAAAATGCATCATTTGAAACAAAAACAAGCTTCTAATTGCTATTTGTCACACATTGTCTCATCAGTATAGAGTGCTTGCTCTGTGATTTGTTCAAAGATGGCAGTAACTCGTTCTCCAGGCTGGTGGTGACAAATAAAAATCGTTGAAAAAGACGCCTGGGTTAAGACTTCTCTGTAAATTGTATTGCCTTTCTGGCAAGGACACTGAAGCCCACAGGACTAAACTGTCCCTCATCAACAGATAGACCACACACAGACAGACTCATTTACCTGTCAGATTAAGATTAGGAGTGACTCTGCTCGAGGCCATATGGCAAGAAACCAGGAACAGTACTTGGAGAAAGAACTATTTGTCTCTGAAAATGTCATGGCTCGTTAATTCAAGAAAATCAAGACACATTAGCGAGCAAGGCATACGAAGAGAACTGTTTATCTTACGGAGCAAAAAGACTTCTTATTACGGTAGATGACAGTTCAGTTTCTCTATGAAACTTGTCTGAACTTTACTTTTTTTAAACGCAAGCGGCGAATAAGGAAACCAGCTGTGCTGATAGTTCATAGTTGCAGATAATTATACACGAGTTACTTTCCAAGTAGACCGTTTGCCTCCGCGAGGAGCTGAGGCAATGCAATGCAATCTACTCTTATTTGGCTGGCGTTGATCTTTGCATGATTAATGGTTTGAAAGGATCCAGAAAAAAGGTCAAATGCGGAGTTGGGGATGGAGCAGCTATGCGGGGTAATTAAGACAAACATGATTAATAACCCCAAGCTGCCACTGTGTTCTGTAAACAAGATGCAGCCAGATGGGATGCATATTTTGAATATTGTACATTAGTTTTCCCGAACATAAGGGCACACAGCTATTCAACGCACTTTTAAATAAGCCTAATATTAATGTTGTTAAAACACTGTAATAGCTTGTGATGTATGATGAGAGTGCATTAATGAAACAAAGTTTATACCTCATTGACGCTGTACAATCCATCTAAAAATAGTATTACATCAATGACTACAGTAATGGAATAGAAAAGCCTTTGGACTTAATTGCTCTGAAGCTTTATTGTCTCCAGAATATGAGCGGTAGATAACACGAGTACAGTATAATAGCTCCATCATGGTGACTTTCAAGACAAGCTGTGATTACGGTCCTGACTGAGAGGGGAAAAGTCTCCCACTCCTATTCAATCCATTATCTTGCTTACTCTCCTCCTCCTCTGCCCACCAGTGTGACTGACAGTATAGAGGGATCAGGTCCAGCTTCCAGGGAAGGCGGGGAGACAGGTGTCAAAATGGTCCAGCAAGCAAATCTAACCCTCGCTAATCAGCCCTGTTGTTCCTCTACAATCCATGTCTAGTCCGCGGCTCTCATTCCGTATGAAAAACAATTACGCCGGTTTGAAGTTGAGTGCGCACTAACTCACCTGTCTCTTCTGATAAGTGTAAAGATGGAGGAGAGGGGAGGGGAGAGAGGGCTGTAGAAGGAAAAGGAGGGAAAGGGATGTAGTGCAGAGTATATCGTTTTCTCAGGCGCCCCAAAACAACAGGGCGACAAAGACATATTGGATACTTGATTAACAGCTCAAGTAAAGAAGACACAACACACAGAAGTATTAAACCATGAGAGGTTAGAAAATAAGACGCCTAGAGGACAAAAACAATGTTTTGATTAAGGAGGAGGTCTCAGCTTATTAGCACCCCCAAGGAGGCTATATTTTCAACTCCATTTGTTTGTCTGCTAGTTAGTCAGTTAACAGATTCAGTGAAATTTGGTGCAAAAGTTGGGCCATGGGCCACGAATGAATGTGATTAGTTTTGGATGCAGAGCCAGGAAAGATGGGGTTTAAGAAATTTCTCACTACTTTCTTATTAACAACTGAGCGTTCTTGACTAAAAACTAAATCTGCTCCATGCATCATTTTCCAGCAAGCATTCATTTGCAAGTCAAAAGAGGAAGTGCAGATTCAAGTTAATGTTTTATAAGCTTAAATGACAATATTCTAGCTCATACTGCTGTTGAAACAACAGTTTTCTCTAAATTAAAAGCCAAATGGATCCCAGTTGTCTACATCTCTTCTGACAAGCTAATCATCATCTCACTGTTCATTGGGTTCACTGTCCATCACCGTGGGTTCCCTCAGACAGCAACACCTACAGAACAAAAATGAAAACATGAGGTTAATTAACTATCGATATCCAAGAGCTTGTTCCTTTTACTTCAAAGGGGGATCGTTCCAAGCAACAGCAGAAGCAGGAGGAGGAGGTGGAGGACATGTGAGCTTCAAAGAAAATGGGATGGACAAGGCACCACACACTCATGTATTGAAATAATAGCTGACAAAGATCCTCAGCATTTGTGTCAGTGTAATGCTCAGTGGCACCGAAAGCAGCGCCACTACCAGAGCCTCTGGTTTAATTCATGGTGATGGGCCTGGGACTCTCTGCGGGCCGAAGAGGCCCACTGATGCGGTCGGCAGTCGGCCTTAATGCACCGGCTTGATGGGAGATGAGTGAGGGGGAGCAATCGCAGCCAATGGGCACTTGCTGAAGTAAGACCACAGTGACAGTTAGCAGCTGTGAGAACTTTCATTCTCACTCAGCGGGAGTCAGCGCTAAGTAAGATCGTTTGAGAGGTTTGACAGAGGGGTGTCGCAGAGCTGTGATTAAATGGCAACTATGTGCAGACCTCTGAAAGTGGCAGCGGGTGGATGAGAGAGTTTTACTGGTCAGGCGGGTGGTGATGTCATTTATTGGCCTCTTTGATCTATCGTTAATGTGCTTGGTTTGGGTCCAGCGGGTCATTACTGCTATTCTACTTCTCCGACTGATTTTAAGGAATCAAAGAAGAAAATCAAAGAAAATCTCACCTCCTGCTCACAGGAGGGAAAGATAAAGTAAAGGCATGTTCTGCTGCTTACGGTTTTATTGATTTCTTCATGCTTCAAGAATTAGGGCAGGCAACCTACATTTATTTAGGATATCGATAATTCTTTCAATATTGTTTCGATTCGTCTTTAAATTGTGAGAAAAATCTTGAAACCCCGACCATCACAATTTTCCAAAGTGAGGTCTTCAAATCGACAACAACCGTCCAAATCCCAAAGATGCAGAAGAACCAGCAGCTGTTTGGCGTAAAAGACCCAAACGATAAATCCGTTTCCAGTACAATAGTTGTTGTTTTTTAAAGTTTTATGGGGCTGGGAAATACAGCTGAAAACATTACTTCCCAAGGGGCCACATGAGATACTGCAAAGGTCACGTTCACTCTGAACTTAATTCTGCTCAATATTAATTTCATTGCTTTATAAAATGCAGTAAATTATCTGGTTTTGAGCTGCTACTGGTAATACATATACATATACACACATACATATATGTTATGATGAAACTATGTTAATGTGGAGTAAGTTAAATATAGCAGTAAAAAATCCATTTATTTAAAATGCAATATGACATGTACACATGTTTTGAAGTGCTTGAAGATGCTTTTGATGTTTTTCAGTTCTTTTTTATTATTTAGTGAGAACGGTTTGCTTGCAAAGCGTCAAGTTTTTAGTGTTTGGTCATGTAATTGAAGTCTTTCAACACAACGTTACCTTTGACTTCTGTGAGTTCATGTCTTGTTAAAAAGTCTACATTCAACTCAAGTCAGCGTTTCTTTCTATACCGTGAGATGCCATTTTAGTAACAAGGTAACTCAGTGTTTTTTGTGCAGGTGCACGCAGGTAAATTGCCTTCAAAATAAAAGCACAGCGGTTGTATTGATTTCTAATTTCCGGGTAACCTCACATGGGTCGGACAGGTACAGCCTAATGCCTAGCGCTGTTGATTGCTTGAACTTAAACTAACCCTAATCCTAAATCTAACCTGGATGTCCATCAAATAAAACCATATTTTATTTATTTTATATTTTTTAACCACCTTCACGTGTTGATGCTCAGACTATAAACAATCAATTACGTGGTCTGAAAATATGCCTTATGAACTAGCTGTTCAAGCATAACTCAACCCTACTTTCTGCACTGCATGACTTTCGCCACACTGATGTTGAAAGCTGTTGAAACTATGATCATGTTTCCAGAAACAAAAGCTTCAGTAACTGTTTTAAGTTTTAACTACAGCTTCCTCTGAGTCATTCACTTAGTGAGATATCGCCACAATAAAATTCTAGTGAAAGTCGATTATGCTGAATTATTAGCCAGCGATATTCAGCACCACTTACAGTACACGCTATGATAAAATGGTAACAAATTGCAGTTGACTACACTTCAGTGTGTGCAATTCAGCCCCCCAGGAAAAAAGAGCAATAAAAAAAGCCACAACTCCCTGCGTGGGATGGCTTCACTTTCAGGGTCAGTAGACTTTCCAAAGTAACAAGCCGAGCATATGCCGCAGCGGTTCCCCTTATGTCCCAAGAAAGACCCAATTAATTCATCAATCTGTACACCTCTGTCACTTCCTAGTGCATTTTACCCCCTTGCCAGCAGAGCTCCATCCATTACCGGCCAGGTTGTTCAGCTCTCCCCCCAGCCTGCCTGCCTGCCAAACAGCCAGCCAGGGTGGCTGCTGGGTAATTACACATTGCCTTGACAACGCGCATGATTGTTTTCCTTGCAGTATATTACTTCATTAGTACTTCCCAATATGCCGTATTTTTTAAATGTCACTTTTTTTTTTCTCCACCCAACTCAGTCCAATCTCGACTCGTCTGTATATCATAACAATCATTAATAACTGTCAGTCGGCAGCATCAGTTCAGCACTCGGGCTGCCTCATTAGCATGGCCCAGCATTTGTTCTGCGGAGAGGCTGATTATTTTCTACAACAGGCCAGGCCAATTACTTTAGTGAAATGGTATCACATAAATCAAAACTTAACAAGGTGGCAAATTTGAAGTTATCAGATTCCAAGAGACACCATAACTAATATGTCACTGTCACAAGTGCTCTCTGCAGGTATGCCGCCGCCATACCAAATATATCATCCCACAGGATCTCGGAGGCTTTCTCGAGGAAATTACCATATTCAGAAAAGTGGGAGCGCAAGTGGTATGAAAATGTAAAAGGTAAAGTTCAAGCAGGTTGGCTTTGGGCAGTGGAGAGGGGTGAAGTGGATAGAAAGAGACTGATCCTGCTGTAATGTCTTTTTCGTGGACCGTCCTGGGCAATATAACATGTCGGCTTTCTCTTCTCTCCTCTCCTTTAACTCTTTACATGATGATGTTCATCCATCACATCATGACAGCTACATCAAACCAACAACAAACATGCAAACCCAGCAATCTAAAATATGCTGACGCCATGCGCAGACACATAAATACAGACCACTTTAGCTCAGCTCTGAGTGGCTTTTTTTCTCTGTTTAAACTAGATTTTCAATCTACTGGGAATTCCCACAACCCAGAATGTGTGATAAAGTACACTTCTGTCCGTTGGCCGCTGACACGAGAGTGATTGCAGAAGCGGTGTAAATGGGTTTCTGTTTGTATGCCCTTGTTTCTTCTCCCTCCACTTACAGAAGCTACAGTATGTGCTGCACAATGACCGTTTTTTACTTGCGGTTAGTTAGAGAGGGATTACCTCTCACTAAAACATTCACCTCATCTTGATGTTATTTGCTCCATTTGTTTTCCACTGTCTGCAGCACCTCTGCTGCTCATTCCTCATTTTTAAGTGAGGATTGAGGACAGATGGATGCGAACTCAAAGTTTCTGATCTTTAGCAGAAGTTATGGAGGGTTATCTTTGGCTGTATATCTCTGCTCTGGCAGCGCTCCCCTGGTGATGAAGGATTAACCACCGCAGCTGTCTCTTCCCCAGGATGATGCAGTGCACTGCTCCCCGACACGACAGCATCACTTAATCTTAATGTCCGCTTCTCCAGAGCGGCCGCACAGGACAAAGCCAATCAGCATCACATGCCATGGGGATGGACCTACAGCTTGGCCCTGGAGTTTCTCACCCTCGCAGGCCTATTCATCAACTTCAGCCACACCAATCCCAGAGTTCTCCTCTCGCAAACCACAGCTGAGCCGACCAGTGATGTATAGGACGATGAAGGAGGGGGGGGTAGAGAGAAGGCTGGCGCGCGCAAGAGAACACTTATCAGATTGCACATTATGCACTGCTTTGTGTTCCTGAGCAGAAAAAAAAGGGGGGAAGAGAAGTAATGAATGCACTCAGCCTTCCCTTAGCCCAGACCACCTATTTGCTGTGTTTAAAGAGATATCTGCTCAATAGTGCTCTAGCATTAAGGATGGGGTAGATCTAGAGTAATGATCACTGTTCATTTAGATAAATTGCACTCTGGGAATCCATTTGTAAAGATCTGAATTCAGCTGGAAGCAGAGGAGGGGATACTTCATTTGTTCAACGTCCTCCCAGTAACCATTACTGGGTGTACAGGATGTGCATGCAGAGCTGTAGAGGGAAAGGTAACTCATAATCCCATACAGGCTGCAGACTTTATGATATGAAAACACACACACGGTCCCCTATGCAGGACACATGTTACTCATCGACTTGAAAGCAAGAACGTGCTCCTTTTCTGGACATATGATGTTGAACATGTAATACTGTTAAAACCGGAATATAAATCAAGATGGCAGTACACGGGGGAGATGGGGGATTGCATGCAAAGTGAAGCAGATGTAAAACAGATCATTCAGAAGACGTATTCATGCAATATCAAAGAACAAAGTAAGAATAGATACAAGCTAATCCTTTAAAGTCAAAGTAGTTTGATGGATAGATAATAAAAAAAATAAAAAAAACTATATCTCTGGCGTATCGTGACCCAGCCTCATAATGTAAAATTATGCTAAACAATATCATGATGATAGACTTCGCGTAGCAATGCGAGTACTTCGCTAACACCAGCTATCAGCTCCCATTCTGAACCCGATAATAAAGAGATGACACTTTTATGATACCATAATTAACAGCGCTCTAGGATGAAATTAAATCAATATGCCCATCTAATATCATTTTCTCTAGTTATGCAAATCAAACATTCAAAGCCCTTGGAAAGTGATATGAATTGCTTTCACATTTCAGTTCACACATATTATCATATCAGACCTCTTGGGTTTGATGACATGGAGGATGGGGAGGGAGACTTAACGATGTGAAGACCGAGCAGAAGAGAGGAGAGCAACTCTGACTGCTGATTAGCTCGCGGAGACAACAGGACGATAATGTGAGTGCTGAGATTAAAACAGTACTACTTATTTCTAAGATAAAATATGAAATCACACCATAGTTGTGGATCAGTATGGAAACTGAAGCCTGCAGAGGGATAAACTTAGAATTAAACACCTCTGCTGCGGGGGTAACAAAATGCCTTCCATGCAATAATGAGATAAATTATAACTTTTAATTCCCCAGAACACATGCTAGCACCCTTTTTAGCATCCCTGTATCTCTGCAGTGGGAGGCGAGGTGAAAGTATACGGCCTTTCCCTTTATGGATATGAGACAAAAGGGAGGTTGTGATGGCTGGGCGCAGACAAGGCGAGCGGCGGTGGAGGGGGAGCCTAATGGCCGTGATTAATGACAATGGGCCAGAGGAGAGCTGGGACACAGGCGCTACATATATCATCCCTTCTCATCAGTCTATGCACCTCTGTGGCCTCTTCTCTGCAAACCAGCACACTACAGTAAGACACAGGGAAAAAAAAAAAAAAAAAAACTCATCTGCTCTCAGTCAGCATACCACCAAGAAGCTTCACGTACGATTCTTTATGGGCCTCGTAGATGATAGCTGAGGAGGGAAATGACATGTAGAATAAGATATAATGAGTAAAGGGGAGATGGCTGTGTGTGATCGCTCATGTTTTTCATGAACTGAATACTTCCTGTGCTTAAGTCACATTTCCAAGGTCTAATCTTCCATATGGAGAGAGATGAGTTATTGGCTATTTATGAATAGAAGTGATGATGAATGGTGCTGCATTTATCTGCATAAGTAACTCCAAGGGCTGGCACGGAGGTTCAGGCGGCTATAATAAACATAGTTTGCACTCAGGGGCAGCTTTTTATTTATGAGGCTCCGTGAATAGACATTATGTGGCCATCATCAGTTCCTCTCATTCCCTTGAGGAGAGGACAGGATGTAGGCTCCTGTATATGCAATAGTTTTAGAGTTTAAACCACTCTGACCAGGCTCACCACCATAGCTGTAATCAACTCAGCACAGGGTTTAGTTATGACCAATTAATGCATTATTCTTATGGGAATTATAACACTCTGAGGGACTTGCGGTTTTAATTAGGAGGCACCTTGTTGGATCCTTGTTAATACCTTCAACTTACTGAAATCATGGCAAATTAATCCCCAATTAACACTACGGGCAAATTTAGTCATTATGAAACTGCTTTCCGCATAAAGGGATGAAAATATGTGAAAGGTTTAATCTTTATTCTTTAACAGGAACACCATGTCCACATCCTGTACACCCCCTCCTGCAAGGACTACAACAAGTTCAGCTTCCTCCTGACCTCTAAAGCTCATCCTTTATAACATCACAGAGCAAGCCGAGAGCTGCTTTATGTGGCTGATTTATGACTAAATTAATGTTTTACCCAAAATCTGTACGCCGACTTTGCAGCCTGCACATCTGAGCAGTGCTTTTTTTAAATTTATTTTTTATCAGTTGTACCTGACACGCACGTTGTGATTTGCTTTACAGGTTTCCTTTGCTCTCAAAATGGCATCAGAAGAATTAATAGACAAAGGAAGCAAGCACCAAGAGAGAGGCTTCATCTCTCTAGCACTGCATTATCAGGTGAGTGGGTGTTGTTTTCTGGGATCTGTTCAATTTATTTAAATGTAATTCGAGTTTTTAAATTGCTCTAAATTCAAAATCAAGTTATTACTCTGCAGTAAAGGCCTGAAATTTCTTGTACACAGCAGCAATGATCCTACCAGAGAAGGCATTGCTCAGGTTAATTTACAAACAGCTTTTTTTCACCTGCAATTCATTCTGGAGATTTTGTAGTCGAGGACAACATTATTAAACATTACAGTGTCTTTGAATTTGTGCACTGAAGCACTCCCATTTATTTTGCATTTACTCTTTTTTTTACCCACCCCCTGAGGTCAAATTGTTTAAGAAAATGCTTTAAAAAGCTCCTCAGGAATCATTTCTAATTCTAACACTGAATTCTTGATTAATTTTTGGAAAATGAGCCGAGAGGTAATTAGTCATTACTCCGGTCATCCGTGTTTCAAGACTGTTTGCTACTGGCGCTAGTTAGAATTTAGTTTTTCTCCCTTCTTTTCTACTTCTGTTTATTGCTTATTAAATGTGTGGTGCACAAACAAGGCATCTTGTGAGAAAACAAGGCGTCTTTTGTCTTACCAACTGTTTTCGCTTATTTTCCATGGGTGCAGCGTATAATTAATATCTCAGCAGTGCCGGGGGTTGTCATTTTTCAAATGGTTTCCCTGGAAATGTTCTACACCTCTTAATGGCCCTGCTAATGCTGTAGCTGTCATGTCTTGGACAGCTGCACTTTTACAAGACAAACTCAGCTGTGCCACGGGCCTCTCTGTGGACTTACTCACTCAAAGGCTTAGAGGCTGGTGCTGCCAGCTGGTGATAGTACACATAACATTTGATTAATCTTTACCTTGTGCCCATGACTGGCGAGTCACCTTCCAATGGTTTCCCTGGTGTACTGAATATTTTTGCTTTTTTTCTGATGGATGACAGATCGGCCAAATGGCCAGAAACCAGATGACCATTTACAGGTGGCCTCCTGTGTGTCGGAGCAGTGAGCTGAGAGGATTTAGATGGGACAACTCACACTTTTAAAAACAGATTTTATATTTCTGTACATCAAAATCTGTGAACAATGTACACATATATGTTTGTATGGGCTATCAAAGGCTATATAAAGTGTCCGTTAACACACTGATTCCCAACGTGAGGGTCCACGGATGGGATCATAAAGAGGAGGAGAAAACATACTACTATTTAATTTTTGTGTGATTTTTTTTGCAAAGAAAGCAAGATTCATAGACATAAATAATCTTTTTAAACGTAGGAGAAGGTGCCTTCTTGCTGACAGTTAGATGAGAAGATTGATCTCACTTGTACGTCTGTACACAAATATGAAGGCGATTAGCTTAGCTTAGCATAAAGACTGAAAGTAGGTGGAAACTGCTAGCCTGGCTTTGTCCAAAGCTAACTTAATCCACCTTTCAGCGCCTCTTAAGATCACTCATTAAACACATTAGATCTCATTTGTTTAATCTGTACAAAAACCAAAGTGACACGTTGAGGTATTATGGGGTGTGATAATGACTCGGCCGAGAGCAGTGACTTCCTGAAGTCTCCACTGGTTGCCTGGCAACCTCACAATGAAGACTTACTTGAGGAACGGATATGAGAGCCCTATCCTCATTTCATCTCATCTAAATCTCAGCAAAGAGGCCAGTTAAGTGTCTCAAAATGTCAAACTATGCACTGTGAATTGAAAAATCACCCGTTAACAACAAAATGGAGGAAACTAGTGTGACATGCGGAATCGATACACATGACCCTAAACCATCCGAGAGGCAATTTGTCAAACCATTTTGATTTTCATACCAGAGACGTGAAAATCATGGACAAAGGTGAGGCTGTTTGCTGCCCTTTCAAAAGGCAACTGCCTCCTGTATCATTACCATAACAATAAATCTGAAGACGTCATCACAGAGTGAGGCAACGGAGGCATCGCAAATGAACAGAGGCTGTAGAGGTAGTGTTCAAATTACAGGTTAGTAGACAGCCTATCTGTAACAAAAGGTTACAAGCGGGCACAGTTTGGGTTGACATTTCTGAATATATATTACATATATATATACATGGAGCTCATAGCTCAGCTGACATATTCAGAAACACACAACTCAATGGCTTAAAAGCAAAGAACAATATGAAAGTGAACTGAGAAAATCAGTTTTAAATTAAAAATTCAGTCATTGCTTTCTTTACTCGAGGCCCAAACAACAAATTCTCAGCCAACAGGAAACAGATCCAATAAATGTCGATGCTCACCAACATACGAAAAGCAACACACTTTAAAGGCAGTAAAAGTAATGAAAATAATCATTCTCATATTGATTTATGAACACAATACCCTTTGTGAGCCAGTTTACTTTCTAACTATCCCCTTTGAATTAGCGTTGACTGATTTATTTGGCTTTTTCACATGCAACCCTGAAAAAAAAAGAAAGAAGCTCAGTTAACATTCCTCCATCATATAACACGAAAACAAAAGATCCACTGAAGTCAAGATATGCCAGTCAGGATAAGTAAATCAGCATGATGTGTGATATAATCACTAGGGAAGTGCTGCTATTTTCTTCATTTCAAACACTATCTCTCTATTCCTTTCCTGAAAGCAGATATTGTTGACTGTGCGATGGTTATCATAATTCATGAGAGTTCAACTCGAGTTCAGGACAAACACTTCATGCGCTTGTTACTTCCTAATAAGATGACACAGCACAGATAAAGCCACTGTTTGGACATGTGGATCATGCATCCAAGTGTTTGTATGAACTGTGGTGGGTTGATGGATATAAAGAGTTCATTGTAACAACCAGGACTCGTCGAGGTTAGAGAAGCACGTAATATTGTTTATGATAAAGCAAGAAGAAGTGTGTGGTCACAGGACATAAGACGCCTTGAACACAACAACAAGTTTGGATAGAGGACACGAACCTTGAAATCCTAGAAAATGTCCCACTTGGGGTTTCAAGCTGGAGTTGGTTTACGTCTCTATCTTTGTTTGAAGCACAGCATGATGGTGGCCCTTCAACCCCCATTTTCCAGGAGCTTAGACCTGGTTGTTTGATGAGGGCTTATCCCTCAGCTGACATATTATCGCTGGACAGGCCTCTGACTGCGCCAAAAGAACAAGCTACGCAAAGGATTAGCCTGCACACTCGTGCTAATGCAGTCAAACTGTCAGAGAGATCAAAGCCACTCACTCCAGATTAAGACCAATTAAAGTAGGTGGCCCTACACAAATTAATAGCCGTAGCACTCACCTGTTAAAAGGAGGAATAACAGCGTGGGGCTTTGTTCTTTCAGTTAAAGTGAGAAAATTTCTACTTTTTTTCTTTTTTCTTTCGTCATCACTCAGTTATGTGTTATGGCAAGCAGTCAGCAAACAAAATCATTTGTTGTTTAATGAGCTTATGTAAATCTACATGTGTTTTTTACACCCACGTGAACTGGAACCACGAGAAGCGAGCCGTTATGTCCAAATGCTAACGTGACAGTTGTGATTGCTGCCTTTAATGGAGCAATTTAAAATAATAGGCACTTTGCTTGAAGGCCACCTTCCCATTATTAGACTTTGATTTGGCTTTTACAGGACTGTACATTCTGCTACATAGTGCACATACCCTGTTGAGTTTGCAGCAGCTGCCAAATCCATTATAATTGAGAGTGAAGTCTACTGTAAAGGGCCGTTCACCCAAATCACAAAAAAGATTTTAGTTTTGTGTGTTCGGATTCTTCTGCTACTACACCAATACAATGGAAGTAAAGTTCATTTTGTTTGTTATTAGGGAACAGCAACTTTAGATAATCCCAAGTGGCAAACTCTGTGGCTGGGGAATAAAGCCAATGCAGAAATGCTAAAAACTGTAATTCCTTGAGTGGCCACTTGAGACAGGTTGCAAAAGTGACTCAATATCCATAAGCACCTGTATTAAAATATCCAACTTTACAGCAGTAATAAATATGTTTACAGCCTGGTTCAGACAACAGTTTTGGTCTCTATAGCTAATTTCACCATTCATGACAACTGTATGGAGGGTGAATTTCTTTTTACTCAGCCATTCAGATGATAATGAGGCTTAAAGTTACGCATAATTAACAGCATTGCTGCTTTGACTGACAGGTATGCACCATTACAGATGGCTTATTAGAGCAGCCAGGTGTCGTTCGGTCTACCGATAATCCACATCTTTACTGATATTAAGATTAGCCGGGAGGCGAAAGAAGCAGTATAGTCAACATGGCCAGCATCCAGAGTCACATATCGGCTTCAAAACAGAGCTTCAGAAACCTACAGGTGACATCACTCAGGCTCTGTCCATTCTTTATACTGTTATTAGATAACCCCCAGTTCCTGATTAAACTTTTCCTTAGTGCTACTTTCTACTTTTGCGAGATCTCTGGATTATCAGTCAGGAACATTGTATTGGCAGTGTGTTAGCAACACAACATTTATGGTGTATATATTTCAAAACTACCTCAAAAACAAATGCTTGATACAACTAGGGCTAAAGAAGATAATGTTTGCCTCCATGAATAAATCATTACCCCAAAGATCTAAATTCATTTCACGTCTGGAATAAGACAGTGACAGAGAGATGACTTCTTGCTGAGGCTGTTGTAGTGCAGAAGGGGTTAATAGCCTCAGTTATTACAGTAATGCGAACATCTCAGACTGAGGCATCTGAACCACAGCTGGTCAGATAGGCTGCGGGTCAACTCAGGGCCAACGGAGGCTCTGCTGATCAAGGCCTCTGCTCTCGACAGGGGGATGAATGATGACTGCAGAGTATATGCCAAAACTATAAATTTCATCCCACACTGACCCAAAGCTCCTCTAAAGTTTATTTACATTTTCACATAGCATCTACCCTCAAACGTCAATGTCAAAGGATCTCGAGGCAGGATGAATTAGTGATTGCAATGCGTGCGTTCTAAAGCACACATTGCCGGGAACGTTAATTTCGCTCCAACATGTCCGTTGTGAGTGCGGCTGAGGAGCAGACTGAAAGGATCTTTCATTGACTTGTCTTTTCTAGTTACTCGCTCTGAATCTTGCTTTCGACCCGATCCAAAAGACTTGAGTAGAACCGGGTGCGGTGTCAAAACCACTCTTTAAATACAGCTTTGTCCCGTCAATTACAAACACTAATGGGTGAATTTTGCTTCTAAAAAAAAAAAAAAAAAGGAAAAATTTAAAATCTGAAGCCAGGCACATTTTTATGTGTGGAAAATAAATAAATAAGCTCAGCACCCCATGGTTAACTTTCCAATGGGCTTTGCAGAGAGCTCTGTTTGATGTGGATGCCTAGAGTCAACTGTGTTTGGACAGTCATGGGGTGGAGCTGCCAGGCTTTTAACTGCTCCAGAGAACACAACCCACCACAGAGCAGCACATAGGAGTCCCTCTGTCCTGAGGCTGGACACAAACTATAAACTGAGAGAATAAGAAAGAGAAGCACAGTGGGATTTATTCCTGCACAGGCCTGGAGGCTAACATAGCAGAGCGGGTAAAACAGTGAAACTGCCCCGAAGACGTTTGTAACGTGATTCTCCAAAAGTGTTTGTTAGGTCTCCACTGTACAGCTTCAAGAGATGAATATTACATCTTTTATTCAAATCATTTCATTTTCCACTCTTTCCCAACTGTAGGTATAGTGATATGGCCAAAAAAAGCAGATTTTGTGAACTGAAAACTGATTTTAACTCAGATCTGTCAAAGGCAGGGAAATATAGACTAAGATATATATCGAGAATAGGTGGAAAGAAGTCATTGCTGCTGTTTTGTGGTGTGGGAGGCATGCAATGCCTAATTTGAGAGAATGAATGTGCTTAAGTTATTACTGCAGGAAGGTAATCTGTCAAAAGCAGGCTGTTTTGGCATGTTGCATACCACTGCTGAGATCATAAAGTCAGATTCTGCTTGCAATTACTGCTGAAGGACCTTGGATGCAGGCAGGCGGCCATTAATCCTGCTTCTGGCCCTGGACACTTTGACATGTCAGAATTCCCACTGTCCTCCGTGCCATAGCTCTGGGAAAAATGCACCAGAGTGGCCAAACCACACCAGTGGAGTAATTGATGCCATCATTAATGTAATTAGGTTCACTTAAGTCAGCGGTACGTTATGACTTACTTTGTAGTATAATGTATGGGAATTTACAAGGGAGAGGAGACCACAGAAATTTACTTTATTAACAGCTAGTGCTGAAACTTACTGAAGCCGAGAATGAAAAATGACTTGTGACTTTGAAGTGCAGAGCAGAGGAGTCAAAACATTTGCTTAAAGTGTAACCAAACCCTCAAACCACTTTTTTCCAATGAACACCAATGTATTAAGATATTTAGCGTTGATTCAGATCCAAATCTTGACATGTAAGTATTTGAATTGGACATATTGTGTTATGAATAATCATAGCGACCCTGCCCCTACTTGTTGAAACTGAGCTACTGCAACAGAATTTCACTATTGGCTGATCTGGAGGCAGGTGATGTATACGGTGGCAGCTTTCGTCATGGTTAGCTCGGTTAGCACTGATTAGCAGCTGTACTCAGGCTACAGTAAGCGATGGTCTGTCACTCTGGTTGGTGCCCCCTGCTGTGTCACACACTACGTAACCAAAAGGCCATCCTCCAATGCATTTGCATTATTTAAATTTGCAGCGAGAGAAGGAGCTTGCGAAATTTAGGGGTTACGCTTTAACCTCGTAAGCCCCAGCCTCTTTTTTAGGCCTCTGCTCAAGCAATGACATAACCAAAATAAATAGAGTGGAGATTTTGATATTTGATAACTAATTTGCTTGTTGACGGAGTTGTGTTTGGTGTGTGATAATATGACTTGAATGTGCTTGTAGCAGAGTTTTTCCCATTTAATTTAATGTCAATACCTGAATGTTTAAGCAGTATTTACATTTAGTAAACAACTGCCATGGAGCTTATTTTAAATACTTTTTAAACTGTTATAAAAGTACAGGTAGTTTATATATATATATATATATATATGTCTATATGTAAGACATGACTTTATTTGTTCCAAATAAAGAGTATAATTGTAAGTAAAAAGTACAATATTATCTGTGAAACATAGTAGAATAATATAAAGTAGCCTGACATGGAAATTCTAAAGTAGAGAACACGTATAAACCTCAAAACTGTACTTAAATACAGCACGAATAAAGATACATTTCCTCCCACTGCAACATACTACATTATACAACTATGTAAGTAAATAGGACTCCTCGGTGTATTCAGTGTCCCTCCAGTTGACATCCATATGTGCACTAACAATAGACTCCCTTAAAATCCTCTATTCACTCTTTGTTCCCGTCACAAAACTGTCTTGTTTACCATACAAAGAGTGTGGTTTCATCTGAGTGAAAGCAACACAGACACGTTGAAAAGAAAAGGGCTTCAAAGGAAGAGATTCATCATCGTGTGTCGCCCCTCCCACCCACGCTACACCTACACAGTGCTGTGATCAGGTCATTTAGCTGTTTAATGTGGTATGACATTTTATCCCCACCTTAAGCATCTCAAAGCAGTGTGTTATGCACAGAGTAATTTCAGTGTCAGCGGATGCCTCAGAGTTTCTTTAACCCTCTGATAGGTTTAGGTGGGGAAAAAAGGGAAGTAAATGACCTGTAGACAGCTTAAAATTAGTAGAAGAGGAAGCTAATTTCACACACAAAAAAAGAAATACTGTGGAATCACATTGACAAATCTGTAGCCCTAAAGTTAAAGAAAAGGCGAATACTGGGAGTTTACAATGATGAAAGAAAGCATCTACTCGGTGAAAAACTCAGATGAACCTGTAGAAAACGCTGGCATCAGGATCCACTTGATATTCCATGAACTGTGGCACTAAACATTTTGTCACGCGTCCAAATATCTGCATAGAGGCTCATGTTATGCCCGAGCATCTGTGTCCGATCTGAATAACTAGCATGACTCCCGTGCAGATGGTCACAGGATGTGACCGCCCCGTATCGCCTGTTCCCATCCATCTAACAGTAAATAGCTCCTTTGACACCCTGTGCCCGCTTTTTGTCCGAGGCGCCTCACATGATTGCAACCATTTTGAAAATAACGCAAGAAAGGAGAGATGAGCAGAAGCCTCCCTTTTTTTTCCCCCTCAAAGTTGCAGAACATCACACCACACACATTCTGCATCCCACAAGAACTTTTGACCCGTTTGTGGCAGGCCATGAGTCACGAGTTAGTCCTCTTGATATCACTCCTTTGAAATCTTAATGTCCAACTGCCCTTCTTCATGGCCCCTGCTCAACAGCTAAATCAGATTTATAACTACTGTCAAAGCCAGGGATGACAGATAAATTAATCTTCCCTTCACGAGTTTACATCTTGGGCATCTGGACTGCTGATCTTGCCCTAACAAGCGCAGAGGTCTCGGCGAGCTGTCTTTTAATGTTGATGTGTTCATGGCTGGAGATGAATGGCTCTGTCATAGGAATCTATTTATACAGCAGTTATATGGCAGTGCCACTAGATCCAGGACATTGCACTTCCCTGAGACAAGCACCAGCATCTGTTAGAGGAAGTCAGCAAATGACACTTCTTTGGATTTGGAGCACTGTTCAATGTAATGTGTGTCAGTTACTATGAGGTTGAAAAAAAAAAGCTGCTGTAAATATTGTCTTTTCTTCAAATATTTTTCTTTTTAGTTATAGAAAATACTAAATATTAATATCAAAATACACTCCAATGATCCATTGTACCAGTTTGTACCAGGATGAAATGTGAAATCTTTAAAGTGAATTGGGCGCATAACCACATTTAAAATTGGACCTTTAACTATAACATCTTGCTCCAGCACTACCAAGGGTCAAAGGTGACAAAACATCACAATGTGCACAATGTTTTGTACATAATTAGTGTATTTATATACTCAATACAAGATTGTGTCATTATTAGTAGTGGTATTATATACTAAATATTGATATTCTGTTGATACTATACATAAAATGATATGTAAATAATCCAGTACCTCTTGAATCATTTCCATTTTGCACTGTTCTCACTCCAACATACAGTAATAGGTGGCAGTGATGCACCTTAACACTGGCTTGAGTGTAACTCATTTGTGAAAATGAGACAAAATACACAATAAAAATTAAAGATGAACTGACTTGTAGCAGGCTTTTTTTTTCTTATCATGTATAGATGTTGGGATAATATAATCTTTATCGTGAATTGTTTTGGCCACGATAACCGAGTAAAATATTATATCATGACAGCCCTAATGCCAGTTTATGTTAAATAGGTCATACATACAAGACACCTGCAGATACAAAAAAATTCACACATCCAACTATTTTATTAGCCAGATTTATTGAAAATTTGTTTAAAAAAAAAAAAAGGCATCTGCCAAAAAAAAAATAAAAAATAAAAATAATTTAAATCAAAGAATTCAAATTTAATTTTTTTTAACTTTCAGAAAGCAGCTCAGCACTGTACTTTAACCAAACAGGAGTATACGGTACATTTGGTTGGCACTATTTTTAGCTGTGGATTGATTTGTAGCCCTAGTGAGTGTTTATGGCATTAGGAAGCATTATGTGAAATTCAATATAAGCTTCAGTGTGCATGTTCTTGGTAATGACAGTGTATGTTATACAGATAATAATCTTATGTTATACTTACTTCATGTCTTTATTTGTTCTTTTGGTCTATTCTGGGGATTTGTTGACTATAGGAAACATAGTGAAGATCACCATATACACGGCTGATAATGTTTGAACTGTTAAATAAATGGCCACATGGTGAATCTCATTAATCCAGATCTAGACCAAGAACTAATCACCTGTTCTTCGGCAGACCTAACTTAAGATATTTCCAAGAAATGAAATGTCATGGAAACAAACTGAAACCATTTGCACAAGAGGTGAAGATATCTAACACGACTTTAATCATGTCAAACACTCACATCTTCAGAGATGAACATGTTACTATCTCTGTTATTTTGTAGAGAGTGGCAGAGTAGAGTTATAACAAGAACAGCTGAAAGACAGGACCACCAGGACTGCAGTACCCAAGCTTGTCATTGTCGGCCCACCCTCCTCAGTACCTACCACACCTCCTCACCCCATCACATGAATCACGGCCACCACCCTTCACTGCCTCTGCAACAAAAGATGCTTTGAGGTCATGCTCCTCTTCTTTGTGGCCATCACAGCGCGTGAAGAGAGAGAACAGAGCCACTCGAGACAAGGACAACTTAAGAGCAGCTTATAATGAAAGGATGTCCATCATAAAAGAAAACACGTGACATTATTGAAGAGTCATTACGATTATGTTCATATGAATTATCTTGGTAATTCTTCCAGGTCTTAAAATGACTTACAGAGGTGCATCAAAATCGAATGATTTGACTTTCTTCATCAAACGGGGTAACGGTCTTCATTGATGATAATATGCCTGAGCTTTAAGCTGCACCACCTTTTATATTCATCGCCCCAAGAATCCTCTGTGGGGGTTTAAAACTTCAAACAAAACCTCATGAAAAAGTCAGGAGGTGTCAGACATGTGTTCCCCCTCCTCGCCCCCTCAACCCCGCTGGCTTCCCAACACCAAAGGCCAGAATTGATTTTATGTGAAGCAGGACCAGCTTCACCCCCGTCAGGGATCACCTGCCTAACCCTCGCCCGTGGCTCTGATGCACCGCGAACAATTAGGGAAAGACAGCAAAACACTGACGGGGAATCTGTGATTTTACCCTTCGCTAATTATGTATCATGTACAGCAAGAGTGGAGAAAGAGAAAGTTTTGTACGATGCGATTTCCGTTCACAACATCTGAAGGAAGTTAAATTGCCACGGTTAAATTTTTGTGCTCTAATTCCACGTGGATGATCCTTGTGTATGAGCTAATAAAGTGAGGTTTATGGAAGATTCAGGACAGATTATCTGAGGTAAGAGCACTGTTCTGCGACTCAACTGGCTTTAGAGTTAGTCCAGCTGTACATAAAAAAAATGCAGTATGAAAGGTCATACAAGAGCCAACAGAGATAAAAGTCTGAGGTGGCTTTCTTGTATACTGATCCATTTACGATCCCCTTTAAATTAAACATTCCTTCCTGTTTGTCTGCAGGTGCTCATCCTGACAGGCCACGTTAACACAGTGAAGGTAAATTTCTGATATCCATCTTTCATCTTTGCATTTTTTAACTTTTAGAATCACACCCCGATGTTTGATTGATTGTCTGAACCATCATCCAGCTCCTGTAAGAATTTAAATATTGGTCTGATTTCAAATATGCATTTTTACAAGAGACATTTTTGACTCATCATAGCACCAAAAAGATAGATGTAACTAATGATTTGCACATTGCATGGGCTCCACTCCATTAAGTGTCACAGTAAGCCATGTCAGTGAGCCAACATGTACAATAGCAAGACCCTCAAGCAAATACCTAAATGCACTGCAGCCATTGTTAATATAGTTAGTTAGATTCTTGCTATGACACGTCTTTCAGAATTCATAATCGACATTAATTGCACTTTACATGTTTATTTTCTTTGTTTTGGCCATTATCTCTATCAGGTTGAGATAGCTCACCAAAGATATGGAAAAAGAAAATCAGCTAAATCGCCAAGTCAGACATGAACAGTCATACAAACAGTTTAGTTAGATTAATAAAGCCTCTTTACTTAAATACGTAATGCACAGAAATGTTGGTAATAATACTTTACTGCACAGAAAAATAATTGCACATACAACTGAAACTATGATCGGTCAAAGGTGAAACAGGAAGTCGGTCTGTAAACTGTGATGGATGTTCGCCTTTGTTTTTCTCTTTTAAAGCAAGTTTGGATTAAAGCTTGTTTGAAATCACCGGTCACCCAGGTGACCTCTGAGTTTTAGATGCTGACCGCATAATCACAGCTTCCAATGTTTGAGGCTTGTTTTATTACAGTCCTCCACCTTTTCTCTCATTCCCGCCTCGTCTATGTGGTCCTGTCTAATAAAGGCATAAAATATATTGTAAAATATGAAATAAATCTGTCTGAACACTCGTGTTTCTTGCCCATGTTCCCAGATCAATTACTTTACAGTGTTATTATTATTGATGAAAATCACTATGAAAATAAGACCCAAGGTGAAATAAACCAGAACTATCCTTTAAGTTTCTAATAACAGTGTTTGCAAGGTATAACTGTTGTCAGCATCAGTAATTCTCATCTATGTGAGTGACCCATACGGTACTTTACTCAAAGGATACCGTCCAACCTATAAAACGTTACGAAATCAAAGCTGAAAATAAAATCAGAACGACAAACTAATATTTAATGGCGTGTTTAAGCGCTAGGACCACAGTTTATGCACTATAATAAAGCAGCCATAAAAAGACGATTTAATGCAGATGATTCCTAACATTAAGTGTAAATGCATGTTAATGGATTTGACAGAATTGTATTTTTCCTACTACCTACTGTAGACATGTGTCATTTTAAAAAACAGTGCGATATTTGTCTGTAGTAAATGACTTAATATAACTGCGTGTGAAGTAGCAGGGCAGCATGTGAAAAACACCAAAACAGTCTGGAAAGCCAGCAGCCATGAATGTGTTTTGGAACAGAAGTCTTTGGAGTCTGGCGTCTTTGTGTGAGACACGACTTCCTTACTTTTAACAGTGGGCACTTCAACCACTGGCTTCATGTCAACCTCCCTGTTTTAATGGACAGCCACAAAGCTGACAGGCCGTAAATCAGAGGGACTATAGAAAGCCATTAGTCCAGGGATACACAATAAAAAGCGGTAATGGTCTCATAAAGCCTGCAACACCACAGCAGACATTCTGATTCTGTCTATTAAGGGGCTGCACAGAGCCTCGGATGAGTGAAAATAAGGAAGCCATTTTTCTTTTGTGCATTGTTGCCTGGGGTCTCATGCTCGTGATCAATGTATAGTAAGATGCACTGTGCTGAGAGCTATTTATTTACAGTGTGCTCCAACTGAGCGAATATTAGAGGACAGCATTGTGATTAAGAAGTGCTTCTATTGAGCTACATGTTACAGACGCCTCATTGATTTACTGTGAGCTGGTTATAAATGCCAGATGTGCTCAGAGTGCCGGTTACAGTATCAAGAGCAGCAGTTTACATTAGTTGTTACAGTGAGTGTGATTCAGGCCTCAAATCATGTTAAAAAGGGACCGTTTAGCCACAGCTCTGGTGGTAGCCATGAAGATAGTTTTGGTTTTATTTGGTCATGTTTTATTATGTCTGAGATTTCTGCTTCCACCTGAGTACAGACAAAGACTACAGCAGTGCTGTGAGCTACAATAAAAGCATCAGCATGCTAACATGCTCAAAATGAGTGTACAGGTACTATCAACTATCACTGTCATAAGCAAGTACCTCACACCAGATGATGATGGCACTAGATGACAAGTTATAAGATATTATAAGATATACAAGATATTATGGTTCATCATCCGGGGAACATGAATGTGTGTACCAAAGGTCAGGACAACTCATTCAATAACTGTCGAGATATTTAACACAAAAGCACAAATGTGAACGTCATCAGGAAAAATCAGGAGATTAAAGTGAGCAGGATTCATCCTCTGGTGACCATGAACGTTTGTTCTAAATTTCATGGCAAGAGATGTTGAGATATTTCAATCTGGACCAAAGTGGTGGATCTACAGATCGACTAACAGACAAACTGAAGTCATCATTTCCTAATGCCATGTTGCAAGTGTGGATAAAATTTCTAGAAACATGTCCTTCTTTCTCTGGATATTCCATTTTCAGATTTAATTTAAATTTAAGGTACTTTTTGCTAATGATATAGCTGATTTTTTTTTTACCGTACTAATACCGAAGGTATGTAGGGAAATATGTGTTTTACCAAATGCTATGAAAGATAATTATTTGACAAACAAATAATATGGTGAGAACCCCTGCAGCACATCTAAAATGTGCTTCATATGAAGGCTGGAGGGTTGCGATAGCTTTCTATGTTTAATATAATAAATCTAATTTACCAGAGAGAATCTTCTTTGAAACCACGCCAACTTGTTTCAGCTATTCAAAATCAGGATGGCTAATGTCGAAATAATTGCATCTAAAATTTCACCAAATTAACCCAAATTCCTCATCTCGAAAGATTTTAAAAAAAGCAAGCTGAGTGACATTTCAACAGGCTGTTCCTAACTTACAGCGAGACTGAACTCGCCTGAAGACAATGACAAGCTCCTCTCTGTCTGATGTCACTTCCCATTTCCAGGCCGACTGCTATCTGCTACTGGCTTCTGCCAATAATAGCTCATCAAAACAACACAACCCTTCTTGGCACCAAAATAAAGGCAGCGGTCCACGTCTGTGCCACTCAGTTGTCAATTAAGACTCCTCTTCACACTGACACTTGTGACTTAAAAGAAACAGTCGAGAATGTGATGAATTTGAGCCGACAGATGAGAAGGCAGTACGCTGCGTTGCAGTACCATATTATGCGCTTGAGATATGGATAACAACTGACACCACTGGCAGGTCTTATGAAGTTTGATTTCATTTGTCAGGCCTCTTCTACTTTGTCTTTTAGCTCGTGCGCTCCCTCACTCTTCAATCATCGTGGTAATAGCTCATTCTGATAGCCTGAAGACACTCAACACTCGCTTCCATTTAAAATGCAAAGCCACAAATATAGTAGGTGCTGCTACCGGCTACACGCACAGCATCATGTGCTGTATCTAATGTTATATTCTAAATGTATATGTATAATTACATGTGGTGTGAAGAGAGGCTAAATGAGCATGGTTCTAGGTGTCCACAGGGTGTTGCTGATCTCTGAAATTCATCCAATGTGGAAACATACACATGAACACATATCACATAAACCACAAACGACAGAGAAATAACCATCAACCTCGGTATTTGATCACTAAGTAGACAAATGGAGCAGTAAGTGTCCAAGCCTGTCTCGGCAAATTCCTCGCATACTTGTCTCCAGCCGACCACATGACGCTAATTCCTGACTGAAGCGCTCCTCCTGTGTATCCCTAATCCTGCCTGTGAAATGTGACAAGATCATTCTTTAGGCCTACTTTAGTCTGAATAATCTGCCCATCACAGACATTCATCCCGACCTGCACTGTGCTTCCAGTGTCATAACACCCTACCTGTACATTTTCACTCCCAGCTTAGGCTCCATAAATTAAATCTAGACAAGTAAATGTGAGGGATCCGCTCACATGCTCCGCATGCGTGTCGATGTGGAGAATGTTGATTTTACACCCTCACAAACAAATGCACAGCGGTGCTTGGTGTCTTTTTAACTCGTTATTTGAATAAATGAAGACGGCAAGGTGGTCGCAACAATTAGTCGATTAATCGATTAGTAGGCTGACAGAAAATTTAACAACAACAATTATGATAACTGGTAATTTATCCAATGCCAAACATTCTCTGTTTCCAGCTTCATTGCTGCTTTATATCATTGTAAAATGAATATTTGGGGTTTTGATAGTCAAAACAAGCAATTTAAAAGACATCAAATTGGGATGAAGGAAATCATGATTGACAGGTTGGATCGGTTGATTGAAGAAAAACAAATCAACACATTCTTTGATGATAAAAATAAAGTCATACGTCATCAAAACGCGAACACGATCGCACTTCTTTTTTTTTACGTAAAGCTACTTGACAAGTACGGTACAGTAGGTCTTAATGGAGCTTCTTGAAGTTTCTACAAAGTTCTGAACCGGTAATATGGCAGCTGTCAGGTTGAATTGAGCCGCTAACAGGGGAGGGCAGGTGAAGTTAACTCTTCTCTACAGCATGACTACAAACCCGCCGGGATCCTCATCTACCTGATGGCAAAGTGGACGACAGCATATAATCTTTGCAGGCTTTACTTCCTACTCCTGACCAGCTTTAACTAATTGAGAAGACAACGTGAAAAAGACCCTTCACCGTCGCAATCTTGGCTGCACCTCAACTTTTCTAACTCTCTCCGTCATGCTGCGCTCCCGCCGTCTGACTTCCGGCGAGATAGTGCAAGTTCTTCATGTCAGCTCCGGGTTGAGCTCTTGCAAATGAAGTCAACGCTGCAGTATTTGACGCAGATGGGAAAAGGGGGTTGGTATCTTGGGTGTAGTCAGGGGGAATGGGTATGACTTCTAAGTATCTGAAATGTCCTGTCTTAAACACATAATATCTGTAATACTTCCTGACACTTTCTCCTATAACCTCTTATTCTGTGCCAGCTTCTGTGGGGCCTTTTTTTCCCTCTCTGGGCGCAGAAGAAAAGCAGTCTATTTTCTTGTCATATTTGGTTGAAAGGCGACTCTCAACTTGGAGTCTAATTTCCTGCACTTTAAAGACAGTCCACATGCAAGGTGCATTACTATGCTATCAAGGTGATGGGAGCAATTTCAACCTGTCAGTCAGTCATGGAAATATCAGAGAGTCTTAATGTCTACTGTAACCTGTCAAAGGCTCCTGTGAAGTGGTGGAGAGTGTAATCTGAGTCTCATTCACTCAGCACCATTTACTTGTCAGTGCGGCTCTCTGTTTTACTCTGGATGATAGTTCATAATGAGATGGGGATATAATATACCCATATATAGAGCTACTTAAACGGAGAGGTCAAACTGTAGCAGGTTTTTAAAAATACATATGTGTGCACATCAACAGAGAGCAGTTATGATGAATACCATAGTTCCAGTATGAAGCTGCATCTCATATGCTCACACAGTTCTTGCCTCACAGACAGCAGTTAGTTAAGGCTGTTAATTTCCCGATAGACGCACCACTCTGGGTGACACACTGGGGCTGTACTTAACCATTATTAATGTGACAGGCCTCAGTGCAAAGCAAATCAATTAAACAGGAGCAATCACCATACTCTGGATAACGGCCTTTTAAGACTGTTTGCATGTGACAAGGAGGTCCTCGATCCAGGCCTCTGCACCAGGACCTGACAGGTCAAGAAAGCGGCATGAAACAATAGCACCTTCTAACCATCATCTCCCCTTTTTACCTGTCAGATCCAGTCGGCCTGTCTGGCTGCTGACGTGGTGCGCCCTGCGCCGGCTGCCACAAGGTGAATTTTCCTGTCATGTCGGGGGAATTTCTTATTCCATTTGCTCGACATTATAATGTCGCATTTATCGACTATATCCTTTTTTTGAAAGCTATACACCAAGAGGGCTTTTGCACCTGAGTTTTGGTCATTTCTTTTTAATAATAGTTCCAGATCTTTTGTGATGTTTTTAATGTGCACATTCAAGTCTTAAGAGAGCAAAATAATAAGACTGGAGCAGTGACTTACCTTCATGCCGTTTGGGCAAATCTTCCACTGCTGCCTCCAAAATGACTAGAAAAGAAAGGATGTTTACATCGTGGGGTCAGTTATTATTTCATGGAACAAATATTAACAAAAGAGCTCAAAATTATATTAAAACTGACTGTATCACATGCATACATTTGTTTAATCAACCCTGCAGTAATCATCCTACTTGCAGACCTGAATTATACAGTACGCATTATACAATTATACATTATACAACACAGTCATTATAGCAGCTCCTGCCTCTGTGACTCTAATTGCCGTTATTTTCAATTTTTAATCATCTCCGATGATAAACTGCTGTCTCCAACACACATTTAAGGTGTTCTTTCTGTGCTGTACATAAAACAGTACTGCAGGCAGGTGGAGCATTATCTCATTTAGACTTTGTGAATTAATTCAAAGAAAGAACAAAAAAAAACTTTAAGAGGAAAAATATAACTTTGTCCTTTCAAGAACCAAAGAACGATTTATAGGTTCTTTTTTGCCAGCCTGTGTGGTGTTTACTGTACTGTTTTGTTTATCATTTTGTATTTTCTTTGGCCAAGGACAAGGGTAAATATAAGGACAGCAGATGGCCAATAATATAAATCTGTGGGGGAAAAAAATAAAATAAATAAAATAAAATAAAAGGTTTTTACTACTGAAAACATATGTAGTGAACACATTTTTCACATGTTTATAAATAAATGAAAAGACAGCATACATAAGAAAACTCTGTTTTTATTTGTAAAAGTTCTGACATGCTGAATTCATGACAGAACACGAGCTCTGAGACACCTTTAAAAAAAACGGGGGAAAAAGTGAATCAATTAATGACAATATTAATAATTAATCTTCAAATGTACAGCCCAGACAGAGGCTTGTTTTCTGTATAATCACTTCACTTGAAGTACAGCCTAAACCCTTGCTTGTAAACGGTTGTGTTTGCACGGACTCTGGGTGATTCATAAACGTGTCCTTGTGTGAAATACTAGCAGGAGATTTCAAGCTTTTCTGTTTAAAAGTAATGAATTGCGGCGACGAAAAAATGTGCAGCCATTTAAGGATAAAGCCGAGAATTTGGTGTCTGCCGCGGCGAGCCATCCATCACGTCCACAATAAAGGAGTTTTTGCCTGACGGTCGAAATTTATGGTCGCCCTTCTCTGCCCTAATAACTCAAAGCGCTGTGTCAGAGCCTGACAGCCGTTGCCGAAAACAGCCCCCCTGTTATCAATCAAAAAACACTTGCATATGTTTAACTTTCGCCTGATCAGCAAGACATTTATAGGCTATTGAGTAATAAGATAAGTGGGTCTATTTCGATGGGAAGAAATGTGGAAGCTTTAAATGATTAATGGCAGCCACAGGAGGGGTTTTTAGGCGCTTTTGGAATAAAATTTTAAAAAAGGATTTTCTTTGGCTTGAAACTGGCGGAAATGTGGAGGAATGTTTTTTGATTTCCAAGACACAATAAACCGACATGCTATTAAATATATGTCTGCACAATTAAGGCTCTGTACAACTGCCTCATAGCTTATCTGCAATTAAACAAATCGCAGTTTTTTGGAGTTTTACCAGACAAACAGGCCTGAATTATGATGGAGGAGTGAGAGGGGGAGACTCCTTCTTCTTCTTCTTCTCATGGATTCGCTTTACAATAGTTGACCTGAATCTGACTGAGGGAGAGAGATGGAAAAAAAAAAAAAAAACTCTGACAGCTGACAGATAACTGGCGTGCAGGACAGGGAACTGACAGATGACAGGCTGCGTTATTGAGAGGAGAAAGTTGCAGAAAATGTGAAACATGCCGATGGATATCGGTGCACGTTGGAAGTGAATACCTAACCCAGAGAAAAAAAAGCGATTCTAGTCGTCTAGACTCACAAGCTATCCATTAATGAGTCACTATCGTGCGTGCAGAGGTCTCTTTTCGTAAATTTCTTGCACGGAGCAGGCAATCAGGTGGGCTGAACTGCGGTTTCCTAATTGCAGTCGAGTTATCAAAAGAAAATGAGCTCAAAATGACCTAGTGAAGTTAAAAAAGAGGAGTGTAAATATACAATATTTTGGCCAGAAGTGTCAATTTTCTTCTTTTCTTATAATAAACGAATTTTCTGACTCTGCTGTCTGCATTAAAATATGTTCATTAAAATAGATCGTGTTCTCATTTTATATAAAAATGGCTTATTTGCTCATTTTTATCCCTTTTGCTGTCACAGTCCACCGTCCCCAAAACCCCACACACACACGGGATACAGGGGCAGCGCATGCGTCCAAGCGCCAATTACGCAAAGACGCAGATATTTAAAAAAAAAAAAAAAAAAGTCCAAATTAAAAGCGCACGGAGTGGGTGAAATGTGATCTACACATCCGTGTGAAGAGCAAACGTCACATTGAGTCGACCCTCCGATCACCTCTGGATCTCTTTTTGATTGGGAGGCGGCAAGAAGGGCTGTGATCTGCGGGACTAATTCTGCTCCGAGAGGGAGGCGGAGTGATCTCTCTCCTGGACGTGATCTCACGTAAACCAACAGAGTGAGCTCTCGGACCCGCAGCCACACAAGTCAGAGCGACGCCGGGGATGAAGCAACGCGGCAGTATTACGCACGGATTCTGCTCTCACACTGCGCGTCTCTTTTAAAAGGATTTAACATTGTTTCTTTTTGATCTCTGGCAAAAAAAAGGCTTTAACCGTCCGACCGTCTTTTTTATTTTGATTTTTTTGTTAAGTGTTGGCTTTATTTACTCCTTACACATGTATTTCTCAACCATTTCCACGAGAATTGGGTCATGAGCACATCGCCCACGGTCTCTGTCCTGAGAAATAGCACGAATCCAGCGTGGGAGAGCGGCTCCTCGGGGGAGAAGGGCGCAGTGAAGATCAACCAGCTATCCTTTCACAACTCCGTCCATCCCGCGGACCCTTCTCGCCAAGCCAGTCGTCTTCCCATTAAGGTTTTGAAAATGCTTACGGCACGGGCAGGACACCTTTTACACCCGGAGTACCTTCAGCCGTTACCGTCCACTCCTGTCAGTCCCATCGAGGTAAGCATAGACGTAATTTTTTTTAAAAATGTGTTTGCGCAAGTGAAATCACTGGAGGCATTCCAATCGGCTGGATGTTGTGGACAAATTGGGTCAATAACTGACGACAAACCAGATTTTATTCAGATTGTGTAATAAACAGAGCTTGCTCTGTCGAATAACACCCTCCTGGTGTGATTTTTAGATCTTATTTTCGAGTTCCAGATTTTTTTTTGTCTGCGTAAAAATAATATTTGGACTCGCTGTGAAAATTAATGACCTTGTTGAAGCAAATTGATGCCCATGTTTGTGATGTCGACGCGTGGCAGTTGTACAGTCTTATCTCGAGTCAGCTCTGTGTGTATGTTCCCTCTTTACAAGCCCATTACGCTGAGTTGTTTTGAGTTTCATCCCGAGATAAGTTTATGCGCAATGCGTAAACTACGCGGAACGCTCATGTGTGCCATTTTACCACAAACCATATGTACGGGTGTTTTTTTTACATATTTTATTAATTGTAATTTTGTTTTATTTCACAGCTGGATGCCAAGAAAAGTCCTCTGGCTCTCTTGGCTCAAACGTGCTCTCAGATCGGCAAACCCGACCCGCCGTCCTCCTCCAAACTGTCCTCTGTGACCTCAAATGGATCTAGTGACAAAGAGACCAAATCCGGTCCGCTAAAAATGAGCGACATCGGAGCCGACGACAAATCTAGCTTCAAACCTTACTCCAAATCGTCGGAGAAGAAGGACTCGAGCAGCAGCCTCAGTGGAGATAAAACCAGTTTCCGAGTGCCTAGCGCCACCTGCCAGCCGTTCACCCCAAGGACAGGCAGCCCCAGCTCCTGCACCTCAGTGTCTCCACTGCCGGCTGAAGGCAAAGCGGGGGACAAGGAGGAAAAGAAGGAGTCTGATAGCAATAAAAGCAGTACGACAGAGAGTAATGGCAGCCATAGGATAAGTGGAATTACCTCTGATAGCAGCCAACATCAGGAGAACACATCTGGATCCAAGACTGTTACATCAGACTCAACATCTGTAACCTCTTCGTCCTCCTCCGTCCTCGGTTCTGGACTGGTGGCCCCAGTTTCCCCGTATAAGCCCGGTCATACAGTTTTCCCCTTACCACCTGCAGGCATTTCCTATCCTGGAAGTTTAGCGGGTGCCTATGCCGGTTACCCGCAGCCGTTCCTCCCTCATGGAATGAACCTTGACCCCACCAAATCCAGCAGTCAGCTTTTAAGTGCGCAATTTGCTGCTGCCAGCTCACTGGGATGCAGTAAAGCAGGGACGAGTCCCTTAGCTGGAGCGTCCCCGCCGTCTCTTATGTCTGCTAGTCTGTGTCGAGACCCCTACTGCCTGAGCTACCACTGCACGAGCCATTTGTCCGGCGCATCCAGCGCCAATTGCGCACACGACTCTGCTGCGGCTGCAGCCGCGGCCGCCTCCGCGCTCAAGTCTGGATACCCGCTCATGTACCCGACGCATCCGTTACACAGCGTGCACTCCTCGGCCCCGTCTTTCAGCGGACATCCCTTGTATCCTTATGGGTTTATGTTGCCCAATGACCCCCTGCCGCACGTGTGTAACTGGGTGTCTGCTAACGGACCTTGCGATAAGCGCTTTTCCTCCTCAGAAGAGCTTCTCGGTCACTTGCGGACTCACACGGCCTTTGCGGGTACGGAGAAGTTGATATCTGGGTACCCGGGGTCATCTTCTCTCGCCAACGCCGCTGCCGCCGCTGCTATGGCTTGTCACATGCATATGCCTCCTAATGGCAGCCCGGGCAGCCCCGGCACACTGGCTCTCAGGGGCCCACATCACCATCTCGGACTGAGCAGCCGCTACCACCCTTATTCAAAGAGCCCTCTGCCCACCGGGGCCCCGGTGCCGGTGCCCGCGGCCACAGGGGCTTATTACTCCCCGTACGCCTTGTACGGACAAAGACTGACAACAGCATCGGCCTTAGGATACCAGTAGAGACAAAGAATTATACATTTATAAAAGGAGATTTAGGCCCAATGAGTTTTATATTGTACTTCATGCAGGGACTGGATCCATGTGGGGATCGGTGTATTTATTTGCGATAGCTTCAAGCGTGACTAAAAATAAAAAATAATATAACTTTGAAAAGACTCAATGTGCATTATTTTACACAGGAGAGATTATTGTGTTTTGTTTAACTGCTGTGCACCGAGAAGTTATTTTTTTCTTTTAGTCTGTGTGTGCAAATTTAATGGGACCTTTTGTAAGTGATATGGATTTTATTCTTTATGCTGATTCAACTGTTAGTCCTGCAAAAAAATATATATATTTAAATAGCGCCTCACTCCGAGAACTGAGGAGTGATTTGACAGAATGATGGATGTGGAAAAATCAATCAAAGCAGCTTCTTCTGAATTGTCATTGATTTATTTTTGTGGTTTCATGAAGCCAGTTTAGACCTGACCTGTTTGTTTTTTTTAAAGCTTCAGACAGGCTGTGAAACTGTTTTATTTTTTTAATACCAGAGAAGTCACACCCACACACACTGATTACCAGTCAGGTCAAACCAGGTCAAAAAGCTTTATTTAAGATTTAATAAGAGGAATTGAACTTATTTTTTATTTAGTTTTTACTTTTTTAATTTTGTTTTGGCTGTATAATAAGATTCTAGGCTTGATGGGTCAATATAGTGCATATAAAAATATATTTAATGGAGAAATCTAACTCCTTTTATATTATTCAGAAAGTTGTTCTTATGTTTTGGTGCTACCTTGAGGCTGGCAAAGCATCTCCGCGAAACTTTTTGCATGTTTTTATATTTAACATGAGATCATAGTGAAGCTTCTGTAGGCACGCATGTCTTTGTTTCATTAACTCATAGTGACAAGAAGCTGAAAGCACTCACAGGCCTCGGTGCCGTAGCTACAGTATGTACAGTGTGTGTGTGTGTGTGAGTGTGTGTGTGTTCAGATGCATTATCTCTATGGCTCATCAAAACATGCTGAATCTTCTCAATCACGAGGTCATGCATTATTGTTTCATTAACGAAAACAGAGAAGCTACTGATATCAGCGTGGTGCTCCTCTAAACAAAGATTTACGATGACACCAGATGTGTGACGTTTCCACAGCTTATGTGATCGCTGTAATGAAGCCATGAAGCAGAGAGCATGAAATAAAGCGAGGCCTAAACTATTTAATCAGCCCCTTTAAAACAAGTCAACTAAATCAAGCCAGCAGTGTCATTATCCGTCCTCAGTAAATCAGGCTGTTCTCTGGCAATAAAATCACCATCATTAACGGTCAGATGTCATATTCATCAAATCCACACATCCTTCATGTAGATGAGTCCTAAACATAGCTCGGTGATGAATGGTAATAAAGCCCCCTAACCCACAATTCAGCGCTGCAGCCAGTCAGCCATGAAGCCAGTGAAGATCATATGTGATGGATCTTTTTTCATTTACAAACAGCACGTCGTGTGTGATGTGAACAAATGAGATTAAGCTCTCTGAACAGAATTTCCCCACATTTAACTGACGCGTGACGCCGCAGCAGAAATTCACGTGTATGAACGGAGAAACCAGCCAATATATTATTCAGCAGATTTGATTTTCTAGCATCAGTTGCTATTATTTCGAATATAGTCATAGACATAAGGTCAGTGCTTGTTACATGAGGACTAAATTGCTTGCAATATTGAATATTATTAACAGTCTCAAGTGATTGCTCTGATAATATTCATATTTTTTATACAGGAAGTCTGTTTTTGAAGGAAGAACTACAAATTACAAGCAAAATTATGAATTATAGACACAAAAGTGACACAAGTCAGTCTCATAAAACAGTCATTACACACAAAGAGAGAAAGTACAAATTATTAAAAATATCAGTAAAGTCCCTCAGAAGAATAAGCGTCACCTTGACCCCATTTAATATTTATAAGCTCCATAAAAACATTTAATAAATCTTTATAACTCTCTGTAATGTAGGTGTAAGCAGATATAAATGTTTATTTATTATTTCTCTACAACAATAAGTCCACCTGTGGGCACCTGTAAGTGGAGGCTGATTTATAAACACATAATGGACATTAATTGGCACTAAGAAAGGTGTCATTATGTCTATATACAACTATATTTACATACCGGTTATCACGTGGCTATATACTGCATCTAAATGCTGAATAAGGGGACTTTAGTTTTCACAGTGGCTCCTGCATATGTTATAATCTGCAGTCATTAGTTTTGAATTCAACTTTAAAGATAAAAAACATGCTTAAATATGTTGTCAACTCAGACAGCAACTGAAAAATATGATGTTGTTTTTCTGAAGGAGAAATCTCCAGAGTAAGAATTAAATTCAATTTATTTAAAGTTTATGTTCAAGTTGTTCAACATGAGTTTTGTGGGACGACCTGTGCAGCCGGTATTTATAAAACTGTACTGTATCCATTCATCATTTTGCCATGGAGAGTGAGTGGGTGCACCAACAGTTTGAATCTATATCATACATTTTGTCTTGATCGTAGAAAAAGTCAACTGAATTATGGAGCTCCTGCAGCCATCGAGGTCATGCTGCATCATATGTATAGAGGTAATTGGTACGTCTGTTTATGACATTGACTCGGTAGGCTTCGCATACATCTACCCGACCATGTTAAAGTCTATCAATCATTACCAGAGGATGTCTTTCCCACATGTTTGGATGTGAAATACTGTCAGGGCACGAGACACTGGACAGCTTTGTGAGTGCATGTTGAATCACAGAGTTGGCCCCACCTGTTCTGCTTTGAACTGAAGACACATGGCCTTTCACCTGAGGGGGAACAGATCAGCACAGCGTGGTCCATCGCAGACACGTCGGTGTTAAAAATGGTCACTTTTTGCACAGCTGCACGCCATGTGTTGCCCTGTCTGTGGTCGAATGAAGGAGGTAGACATCACCACCGTTCCTCCTCACAGTTGACTGTGACTTTTAAGAAATAGATTAATATATCAAATACATACATCAAGCTTTCAAACACTTGTTACACATGTTGTGGTCATATAATGAATTTAACACCCTTTTGTCAGCTGTATTAATGATCCATGCGAGGGATTTCCCCATTGTTACATAAACGTTTGCTGCTTTGAATAAATCTTCCTCAATGCTTATGTACTCTGGCAAGGCAAGCGGATCTCTGTTTACAGACGCAAAAAGGAAAAACCAATGACCTTTTTCATGTTCAATCAGCTGAGAAGTGTGTCTTCCATCATCCAGAGAAACATGGTGGTTTATGTTTGCAAGAGAAAGGCTTTGGCTTCTCCAAACAAGCCCCATATTTATCATCACTCCATCATTTCCTCCCTTTGACAAGCAAAGTAAACAGTAGGAACGCAAAGTTAAAGCTGGGCTTCACTGTGCCGCTGACCTTTGGAGCTTCTTCCATCAACACTAGCGAGGCATCATAAAATGAAGGAAGTGAGCTTGAGATTATCCTAATGTGGATAACTTGTCTGTGTGTTCAGCATACTTACAATAAAGTGTGTCTTTTTGAGTTATGAGGCGGCCGATGGAAAACGGAGGAAAGGGGAATTTTCCCTTGAAGAGAGTCTGTCAACACACAAAGCAAAGGAAAGAGCAACAGTGAGTTAAACAGTGGGCCCTTGTCTTTCAGCACTCAACATGCCCTATAATTTACACACCACTGACAGGGGCCATTTTGAAGTCTGTCATAGGCGGCAAACTTTTTGTCTCCAAACGTCTTGCTCATAGTGAGTCGACTTCTGCTCGGGTCCGGGTGATTAATGACTTATGGCCTTATTGTGTGGAGGTGGCTAATTAACTACAGGCTGACTGAAGAGACTATGCGCTATGAAAACCCTCCTCTGATAACCCCAACTTTTACCCCTCCTCGTCTTGGCATGTGGAAGCTCTTACTGACAAATTTGCGAGCAGCAGACTAACGTTGAGTAAGATGAATGGCCTCTGAGAACAGTAAACAGCCTTTAATTTAACAGTGTTTAAATGTATGACATGCTGGCATTGTGCTTCCGCGCTGTTCGTGCTCTCTGGTTGGGAAACGCAGCCAAAGTTCCCCCGCTGTTGGTTTAAAATTAGGCTTGGCATATTCATGTAGGGAGTTTCTGGGTGCTCGGGCTGGCAAACATGTGTTCATTGCCTCTTTGAGTTTTCTGCAGTCCCTTCAGACTGACATTCTGAGACAAAGACAATCAGTTTCTTCAGCAAAGTAGTCTTAAATGCACCGAGCAGGCAGCCAATGAGAAGAACATCTGATACGATCATAAACAAATAAAATTCTTTTTGTAGAGCCAGCAGAGGAAGAAGACAAAGAAAACATTATGCTGCACACTAATAATAAACACAAGCTTTTCTTTAAGGTCAGCATCTCTTTGTAGCACACACACACATACACACAAGACTGGACAGAAATTGTGCAGCCATCCCCTTCACTTTATCTCCCCCTTTCCTATTATTAGGTTTGTTAACATACTGTATTGCCGTGTTTGCAGTCATGTCGACAGGCTAACTTAATCAAGTTACTATCGAACTTGTGTGCTTCGCCCAGCGCGACAGTTTTAGTGCCCGAATTATTGCCTTGACCTATGAGAGGAAATTAGCTGTGGACACAACTTGAACACTTTTCTTCCTGGTGAAAAAATATAAATATAATATATATATATATATATATATTTACCAGAACAGTGTCGATGGAAAATAGCAGGGAACAAAAATGTTCCTTCAATAACAAGTGCAAATGAAAAATGCCACGTGGACCCAAAGTGGTGCAAAATGCATAATGCCAGCTGGCAGACCATTACAGGTGATGGACGTTTCACTTACCTAAGTCAAATATAACAGACTGCTGTTCATTAATATACAGGAGGGCCTGCAGAATCGAGCCTGCCATCTGGTTAAATCGACAGAGTAATCTACAGCTCGTGATTAGAGCTGAGGAGCAGAGTTTCTCTTTAATCTTTTTCAGCTTTCAAAAAAAAAAAGAAAAAAGAAAATTTCCATCTGCACCATGTGGCACATCATTTTTCTTTAAGACAAATGGACTGTTTTTGTATGATCCAAAATTAGATCAGCAGAAAACAATCAATCATGCAAAAGGGCCTGGGAAAAGAATTGAGATTTGGATTCTGTTTTCCCTCCTCTTGTCTTCAGCACCTCACCTCTCACTTTTTACTGCATGACTGGGCTTTGCAGCCATCAGCATTCTTGCTGCGATGCTCTCTACTCAGTGCCATCGCATGTACCGGGCCCTGGACTAATGATGAATATGAAAATGTGCCTTAATATAGTGGTCCCACTTCAGCTTTGTTCCCCCTGTGGCGTTCCACAGCAGATGGTGACCTGTGAGAGTATGTGACACCAGAACCAAAATCCACACTGAGGCAAAGAAGAAGACAAAATACTTCAAGTCATCCTGTCTGCAAATTAGTGAGATGACACAACTGTCAGGTGCCAGCCTCCTGTGACAGTTGCCCCCTCGCCACCACCACCACCACCTCCCTCCATTACGGGAGCAGCGATGCTTTCACTGCACGACAAAAGGGAAATGGGTGCATGTTTTTTTATAGGAGACCTGTCTGTCAGCTGGCTCTCAAGTCATAACAAATCACCAGCACTCAGCTGAGGCTGAACATTCAGGGCGTCAGGAGGAAGACGGATGACCTGCAGGCCTTTGAAGTGCTCTGGCAGTTCAGATGGCTCAGCGGCGCTGACAGAGAAATATACACAACAGAGCAACCAATAATGAGAACATTAAACATTCCAGCCACCTGACAGGCTGACAAAAACAGCCTGGCCCCACATCAATCATCTGCTGAGACATAACCTTGACAATTAGTCCCCTCTGATACTCCCTGTAACCCCTGGGCCTGCACTGCAGTGTGACTCCACTTAAGCAGGAGAAAACCAAAGAGCCTAATGTAATTCCTTAATTCTGATTGATAAAGACATAGAAGCAGACAGAGACTGCAATATATCGGTTCAACAAATGATGGATTCAGAATCAGTTGGCAAGCTCTTTGTACAGTAATGGCTCTCCAAGGATAGATGTGAAAATAGAAAAATGCACATACTGTACTTCAATTATTCTCCTGGCTGCCTCCAAAGACGTTTCGGCTAAGAACACAAAAATGTATCCAGCATATGTTTATGGCTCTGCCTGCTCAAATATGTGTTTTAATGACGCCCCACAGGCATTTGGAAGCTATATAAATACTTGTAGCAAAGCCAACACTTACGTTTCAATATAACTCAAGGCATAGATCAGCATAGAGCATGAATAGTTCCCTAATGTGTGCCTAACGAGGTTACATATCTTACATCTGTATCTGTGTAAACATGTGCTAAATGTCAAGTCTGCTATTAAAAGGCTCTATAAATTCTGCTCACTAAAAGACTTAATATCGTTAAAGTTCGTAAAAAAAATAACTCCAGTCCTTTTTCCTTTTGAGCGTCCTCCTCCTTAACCATCTACAGAGTATTCTTTAGTGCCGTCCGCACGCTACGCTCCGAATCCAAATGCAGTTGACCCTCTAAAAAAAAGAGCAAGGGGCCACGTTGTCATCACTCTATTCACTCTTACTATGTAGTTACCGTATGACAAACGAGCCATGTGAAATGACATTTCCCTTTTGCCTTCACACCTGTAGAGAAAAAGCAAAGCATTCGACAGACGGATGGATGGCAGAGCCTCAAAACTACTGTATCTCCCTCTCATTTGGTGAAATGAAAAGACCCAGGCCAATGGCTGTTTACAAAAACTACCTGAGACGGAGCTGCAGAGTTCCAGGCCCTGAGGATGATAAATGGCTTTGCTAACCCTGTGGGACTGCAGACCCAAATGAGGACGGAGCTAATTGCCGTGCGAAATACTTTGGCATGAATGGAAAGAAAATGCATGAGAGCCGCAGCCAAAAAAGGGCCCGGTTGCCGCTCTGAACTCCTAGTTGGCTTTTGCTTACAAGAGTTCACTCGGTGTCCATAAATCACGGACTGCTTACAGCTGAAACTGCCCTTAGTCATCAACATGCAATAGACTGAGTGACAGATTCCATCCTGACTACATTAGCCCCCGGTTCAAACGAGGCTCCTTTTTTTAAACTCTCCTACCATCTTGAACCTCGCAGGAAATGAAAACCAGATGGCTGAGGATAGCTGTGTATAACATAAAGCTGAGCTCATATGGAAGAAAAAAAAACACAAAAGAGTTTAAAAAATAAATAAAGCACATACATTGTCAAAGGAAATGACAGGGGTCAATTCGAGGTATCCTTGGTTTTTGATATCCTTCAAACATTGCTTCAGATAAGGCTTTATCCCGAGGCTATGATCTGCAATACATTACTCATTTTCAACTGACAGGAGACCTGAGATGTGGTTTCAGTCTCCGTTACTCCCACACATGTGAGCATGACTCCACAATCATTCTTAGCTACATTCATGATTTCTGAACTCCGATCTTGACTTCATTCAAGAGAACATAGCTCCCCCGAGGCTTCAAAACAAATCACACACTTTTACATTTCAATCTAAACATATTTTTTAATAGCATCAGAATCCAGATCTGCGTCTAAATAATTATGCCAGACAGACAATAATGTGATATATGTGTGTCAGATCTGCATCATTAATACAAGCGCATTGGTCAAGAAGAAGTAAATGAATAAGTGCACTATTTCACAATGTTGCACCAGAACCGAGTCTAAACTCTAAGCCAACTTTTAATTGAAGTCATCGTGCATTTGTTGGGGAATATTTTTAGCTGAGGATTTGGGGATCTAGTGAGACTCTACAGCAGCAGGACAGCGTGTCGGCTTCACTGAAAATAAATCTACAATTCCCATGTTATGATGTCCATAACGAAGGAACATATTGTCTGGTTAGGCTCATAAGTGTGTTTTTAAAAAAGTTGCTGGATAACAATAGAGATATATGGCACAAAGGGATTAAAGATATATCAGTCTGCAGCCACACAGGAAATACTTTTGGTCTCTTCTTGGGATTTGTTGACAATAAGAAGCATTTGTATTGTCATAAGACTTTATGTCCTATGAAGTTTAATGTTGTTTTATTGTGAATCAGAGTCACATCGGATCATAATTATATGGGTTGTATTCACCCAGATCATATATATAAACTATCTGGAACTATTTTCTGTCAAAGAATTATTCCCCCTTAAAGCAGTTTACGGTTTCTAGAAAAATGTTGCACTGTTGCCGTTGCATTCACAACTTATATGCGGCTTGCCAGGAAATTTTGTACAGACTTCCATGGCCCCAAAAGGATGAATACTTCATATAGTCCGCCATTAAGTCAAAATCTGTCCAATATTTAGTCCATAACTTTGGTTTATGACCAAATACCTGCCAAACTAATGACATTCGCATCAATCTCAACTGTTCTTTGTGTTTATTACTAATCAGCACATGTTAGCATGCTACTATGCATAACACCAGCATCTTGTAAGCACGTTAGCATGCTGACATTAGCACTTAGCTCAAAGGACAGCCTCACAGCCTCACTAACATGGCTGTAGACTCCTCTATATCAAAATCTAAATCTGGAAAAATATTAGAACTATCTGCGTGGCTAGATACCGACTGTCTTTACGGTTCATCATTATCCAACATCCCAGGATTGTGGGGGCGGTGTTGGCTCCAAACTGTATTCAGTCTAATTAGTTAGCGCCTTGCTGCATTTCAGAAGGTGTCGGCTCTGGGTGTCAATATCAGGGTCGGGAGGGTTACTGATACAGTTACTAATTACCTGTGAAAAATATAATCAGAAACATAATCTCAGTATCACAACATAACTTTCCATCACTTTTACCTCAGTCGCAAATACAGTATGTATAGTAGGTATACTGTACGCAACTTCAGGAAGTGGCCTTCGGACTTACAATAAAGGTGCACAACACAAGACCACATAGTATACTTTGCAAAGCAACAATAAAATCTTCAAAGGAACATTTCGAGATAAGATTCTTACCTGTAAATGTTTCTTTGAATTAAGATGTTGAGTTCTTAGATGATGACAGCTTTTTAACAGCTTGAAGGCATAGCTTGCTGGGATGTTGTTCGACTTTTCTGCTTCAAAACTAAAATTGTGGCAAAATTTCCACCTTCTTTCAGAGGCCATGAGCAAAATAAACTGGTGACTGGATTAGGGTTATCTTAACATTAGATTTCATTTCACTCTAACGTGTCGTTAAGCGCTATATTATGTTTGGACTGCACTTCAAGGCATATGTATGCTGCATGGATCATGGTAGTATGTCGTTCTTTAATGTATTTTGAAATTTCAAATCCCCATTTTTACTAAATGCATCAGTAATCTGATTACATCTTCTTCTTTTTTTCTGTAACTGTAACGGCATGCCTTTATTTACAGAAAGTCATACATGCACTCTGAGTTGACCCAGTATCAGCTCTGCTCGTGTGACACGACAAAACAAAAATGAAGTCAAGTCAAATTAATATAATTTGGGTGAACTGAATTTTAACGTTTAAAACTAATTGTATGGGGTGGCGTTTAGCTCAGTCGGTAGAGCAGCCGCCCCATATGCAAAGGCTCGCTGCGGAGGCCCAGGCTCAAATCCCGACCTGTGTGGCCCTTTCCCGCATGTCAATCCCCATCTCTCTCCCCACATTTCCTGTCACTCTTCAGCTGCTCTATAAAATAAAGCAAAGGCCAAAAAAAAAAAATCTTTAAAAAAAACAAACTAATTATACAATATGTCCAATACAAACTTTTTACTCTATAATAAAACATTTATACTGACTGTTTAAAGATCACAAATTATATTCTCAGAGGGAAAAATACATTCCCCAGTTCAGCACTAATAAGGCAATCAGCGTATCTCAAATAATAGCACATATTTATCAAGTGTTTTGTAATCAGTTTGGTCAACCTCTCCAAGTGCCTCCCGGGAAATCTCCTAATGAGTCAGCTTTCAGATATATTTAATTCCTTTATTTCCAAAAAAGTAGAGTTAACAGCTGGTAAATGTTTGCTCATGAGCCTAACTACCAGCACAATTAGACCTTTTTTAAAAGTCATCTATAATGTAAAGGCCATGAAGCACATTATGCGTAAACATCAAAGTAAAATCACAAAGAGCCTCATGTGGACACGGAGGTCTGCACTACAACAACAAACGGCTGCAGTATACTGGAAAGCACTTTATAGCACAAAATAAGCCTTTGTTTGGAATAATAGTGATTTATATATTTTTATCTCGGGGATCTTTACTTCATAACAGATTCCTTATGTGAGCTGCAATTAATTATATTTTTAGTTTTCTTGCCACCATCAAGCAGACCTATGAAATATTCCCACCTGCCCTTCATGACATAACATTATTTGTGAGTTTATTTTATGAGAAAAGCTGGGGGTGACTCATTTTAATTCAATTGCATGAACCGGAGGCACAATCTGTTTTTCATGTTCTCTGGCTCCAGCTGAAAACACCTGCCCTGTTCTCACAGCTAATATATTAAGTAGTAAGTGCCTGAGCAGATGTTGTAGGGTCAGCAGGGAGTCCAGGGCCTATAGAGCGCTCAATATTTATTAGGCCGGATCACAAGGCAATGACATGAGCCGTCTTCTCTTTTGATAAATCAAGTTTTACAAACAGGTAGGAGGAGTCAGAGCATGTTTTACCTTTCTAGAAACACCTTTTCCACTTTGTCAGCCTCTAAATCATTACAGAGCCCTGATATTAGCGGGTATATCTACCTCCAGCAATGTCAATCAAGGTGAACCATCTTGGAGAATGTTCGAAAAACAGTTCAACTTTCTCACTGTACTGGAATCTTTTATTTGTGTTTGCTTTGCAATCATTCACGGAGATCAAAGCCCATGCTTAAGGCCTGGGTGTCAGCGCAAGACACCGATGACATCTCCCATTCACGCCGCGTCTTCTCCTCACATCTCACATGCACTCAGTCGTCACATCCCACAACAAAGAGAGATGCCCCGAGTTATCATCCATCAAACCGAGCCTTTTATGGCCCATCAAAAGACAATGAACTGCCAGAGTGAAAGGAGTGTTTGCAACATGAAGTGACAGCGAATACTCCAGACACAGATTAAACAGCGCTGGAAATGAGAGAGCTACATAATGTTTGGGTAATTTGTGAGAATTAGACGTTATGATTCATCTTTATGAAGGGAAGGAAACTCACATATAAGCACAGCAAGGGTCCCCGTTCTTGTAGTTCAGGCATCTTGGTTTACTTTTGTTTTGAAGTATAGGCTTCATATGGTTACAGAGTGAAACACTTTGTTTTCAAACATCATCAGATGTCTGCATTGCCTCAGTACTAAGGTATGAGCTACAAGTTGAGATATAAAACAGGCTTATTTCCCCTCAAAGGCATCCTACTTATTCCATCTACTATCAAAGCAAGGGAGCTTTAAGAATAAAGGGGGCTACCGGCAGTACAGTAGATCATTGTGTACAACACAAGACTTGCAACATAAACCATCAGCAGCTATTTCTATGTTATCTCCCACGGATTATTCCTCTCAAGTCAACCATCAAGCTCTGTGGGTATGCAGACGTACACAGTTGCGGTGCGCGCCACCACGTGCAGCATAGATTTCGCTGAAACGTTCGGTAGAGGCCGAGTGAAACGGGACACCCACATGATTATACTGTATCCTGTCTGTTTCTGATTTATTATGACAGCAGTAACTCCCCACAGGACCATGTCGTCAGGTGCTAGGACTTGTGCTGTGTGGGACACTTGATAGGCTTCAGGCTTTTAGTCAAGACCTTGTGAGAAAGTCTCCAGAGACAGTGCTGAGAACACTCAAAATCCTCATTACTAAATATACGACTGCGTATCTACTAATGGCGAGCGGAAACAGACCACTCACGTTTGGCTTGAAAAGTAGCAGCTGGGAAGTTTTTTAAAACTAGAAGTACTTGACGGGGTTTTGGCCCTGGTTCTGTTTGCAGTATATCTTTTTTTTAACTATAGGGAACAGATTTCAGTGAAATTTAGTAAATGTTGGAACAGGTTTTAAGTGATGATCCAGACATTTTCAACATTTTGAGACAGTACATGTTTGAATGTTCTCATTGACTGCAATCATTTCTAACTTTCCAAGTATCTCATAATTATTTATGTATTTCTTTATGCCTATCTTGGTACACATCTTTTTATTATTACAGCTAACTGTAGCTAATCATTGTGCTCTTTTGGCTTCCAGTGCCATCTTTGGTAAAGAGGAGTTCTCAAAGATCACTCATACATTAATCATTCTCGGCAAGACGATGATATTTTTTCCTTATACTTCATACTCAATGTTTTTCTTTCTTCTGCAGGTGTCAGTTTGTTCTTCTTTTCATTTTTTTTAGTGCAAAAGTTACCTAACACCACATATTTCAGAGCCATAAATATGAAACTACCTAAAGGCTGAACTGCCATTTAGTTATACGAAACTTTTATTTATGTCACAGACCATTACTTCCTCAGTTAGGAGTAAAAACCTCTGCTGTGACTCACCTTTGGACCAGTGCTGTGTGCGAATACAGCTAGTGTGAATGATGCAAAACTTTAAGTCTTAATATAATTTGAATGGATTAGTTAAAAAAGATTCACCATCAGTATGGTTGTCATGAATGGAGATATTAGCTACAGAGACCAAAACTGTTTTTGCTCCAGGCTGTAAACATGTTTATTTTGGGCTGTGAAGTTAGACATTTTAATATGGGAGGCTATGGAGATTGACTTGACTTCTGTAGCCAGCCTCAAGTGGCCATTTGAGGAACTGCAGTTTTTGCACTTCACTGCCTCAGAGGTTTCCACTTGATCCGGACTAAAGCTGTGTCCCAAATTAAAACATTATGTACTAATTCTATTATTCTAGTACATATTTGGGACATAGCTCTGGTATGAATAGTCTTTTCTCAATGAGAACCTCTTGGGAGAACAAACACTGCCTCAAGTGTTTGAATTCAACGTTGTTGTGTATTATGATGAAACCCCAACCCAACCCCTGTGAAACAGCTCTATCATCAGCAGTTGTCTTCAGTGATTCACAGCAGTCAGTCTCCAGTCAGGTGTGAGGATATTGCCCTTAAAAATCTGTCAGAAGTGCTTTTCTGTGTAACCTGCTGCAACTGGAGACTAAACAAGAGCTTCTCACTGCACATGACGGTGGTGATGGTGGTGGCAGCGGGGTCGAGTGGGGTCGCGATGACTCTGGGCCTCGGTGTTCTGTTTGTATTTTAGGAGCGTTGTCAGGCTCCAGAGGTGCAGACGCACGGCTGTCTGAGTCACTTCAGGAGTCTGGACAGCAGGTTTACGCTCCACAGCAACTGCATGGGATCCTCCCTTTGTGTTGTACACTGGAACATCTTAATCACTGCTTATCGCTTCTTTTGTCTCCCATCACATGACGCCATGCGCAGCCCTGTGTGCTATTTCAGGGAGACCAGTAAACCTCTCTGCATATGTTGTTTAGAGCTCTCTGCTGTGAAAATTACATTAAAATAGTCCTAATTAGATAGTCTGCAGTAAATTATTCATGATACTATCTTGGTTTGTGATCCCCTTCGGGAATAATTGAAAATATACTTAATTAACACTTTCATTAAAAGATTCCCTGAATAATGTGCAATTGTTGCTTTTCTACTGTCAGCCATTCCATGTAATTGTTGTAATATATGTTTGTCTAGGGGGAAGGGATTAAAAAAATACAGTTTATAGCGATATCACCTGAACACAGCACTTTGAGCATGAAGGGAGGCATTATTCAGAATAAATGGATTATCTGGGAAACCAGCATAAATGACTCAATAAAACTGTTAAGCAGCCAGCCAGCCAGTGGTGGCCAACATGATTAATCGCAGGCGTTCCAAGATTGGATTTATTTTGTCTTTTATTTCTCCTTTAATGACTCGCCGCGAACACCACTCTTAATATATCGCCCATGTTTCTAGATTACCGGTGACTAATGAGGATTCAAAATGGCCGTTATCTACATTAATGTCTTTTTATTTGAAAAGTCAATACTGCCTGTGTGTGTGTATGTGTGTGTGTGTGTGTGTGTGTGAGGAATATTCTAGTGAGAGGGACTTGCAGTGATCCGTTATAAGCTTCCCAATTAAAAAGGTTTTGGAAAGCATTAAGGCACGCTGGCATCTATACGAGTACATGGGTGTATCGTTGTATTTATAATTTTCTACCACTCTTGATATTACTCAAATAACTACAACAGTTTGCTTCTCCATTTATCAACCAGATCCACTTATAAGTATATTTACAATCCCTCCGCATACATTTGAATTATTAAAAGCCTCCGGGAGTGTGTTGTTGTCACCCATTTTCTCCACAGAGGATCAATGTTCTGCATTTGTGAAATAAATGAAGCTATACTTTACATGTTGCCGTTTTCAAAGTGGTTTTAGCCCATGGAGGTACAGTATATTCTTGGTGGAGGGCTCTCCAAAGGCCTTGTGTTGAAGCAGGAGGCATAGCTCAATTTAATGAAAGAGTCCGACTCAGTAATGACCCCAGTGATTCATATATCCGTAAAGGAAATCAATCCCACATCAGCTAAGTGCAGAAACAGGATCTTCTGCAGCCTTAAATCTTTGGCATTGGGTAATATACGATAAACTGCAGGTTACATTAAACTGGAATATGTCATTGATGTGCAGAACAAGACAGATGAAGTTCATTAACACTGCTGAAAACAGGTATGAAGACAAAACATCGACTCCAATAACGGGCTATGGAGAGAATGTAAAACGTAGACCCAAGGCAGTGCTTTGTCAGACTGGACTGTTGTGCCACCAGACTGTTGTTCTTTCCATCTATGATTTAACACAGCCGAGCACAGCTAGATGGCACCCGGGAGAGGACTTGATTTTCATGTTTGCCAATCTTCCTCTATACCTGCCCGTGGTGACCATAAATACACTTTTATGCCTCCCGGAGAAATGCTTAAAGAAGCAGTTTATCCAAGTCCTGTATGGACTCGCATGGCAATATTCTTGATTGATGACACCAGCAAAGTTTAGAAGACGCCCCTGAGACCTTTCCAATCTCATCTGTTTGGGAGTTTTACATTTGAGCATAATTCCTGCTTGGCTGTATTTATGCGGGTTTTGGACTCCTCTGCTTTGAGTCTTTTGTTCCCACAGTTCACTAATGAGGCAGAGCACCACCAGTGGCCCTGGTCATCTCAAAGAGCACTTTATGAGGGATGCTGAGATGGGGTCACCCCAAAATAGGAGTGTGTTTAAAAAGATTTTAAAGGATCTCCGGGAAAACTTTAACATGCTTGGCCAACTGATAATAGGCAAATAAACTGCTCTTGGTTAGTTAACCCTTTTCAGGATCGTGGCATCACGATTGGGAAAAACCCAACGAGGGCTACAAATAACAACCCTTTTTTTTTTGCTGATGAATCTATCTTCTAATTCTTTATTTATTACTATTTTGTATCATTTTTTGTTTTGTTTTAACATGGTAAAAAAAAAATTCTGGCATTTGATAAGATCAACTGTAACATTCCCGCTCCCTTATTCTTGGGTACATTTCCAAAAACACATTTAAATATGTCATATTTCACCAAGATAAGTAAGACAGGGGGCACTTTTCATAGCTACTGAAAAAATAATATTTTGGACATACAAAGAACAACTTATTTTAGAGATAACCCATGAGCTTTGATGTTGAAATCACAACATTTCCATAACACAGCTCTCAAAATGCATAATTTGCTTCATCAGTGGTAATGAAACTAAAGGTGCTCCGTGAATAGAGCCTAGAGCATAGAGCTACAAGTCATCACAAACTATCTAATTTATGTGATTGCTCTTTAAAGAAAGCATATTTAAATCAAACAACAAGGATTTCTGTCAGTGTTGTCACCATCCTGACACCTGTTTAACCCCTCTTCTTATAAGCACTACGACTGACAAACAGGGAGGTCTGTGTACAAAATGGAATGACCCGCTGCTAAAAAATAACTCAGCTGTGCTATACATAGAGACGTGTCCCTTTAGCTTTTTCAGGGATTGATTTATGGTGCAGCAGCAGCAGCAGCAGCAGCGGCAGGACAGAGTGACACTGTCCCACCCGGCAGCTCTAAACTATCATAAATACCTCCCACGACAGGACATAGTGGGTCATTGTTGGATTTGTTGATTTGTTTTTCATATAACAAACTTTTGTTTTGTCTCCATAGCAGCAGATCTTAGTTTATTGCATCTGTTTTATTACTTTGTATGTCATTTGCATACTTTTTACATGTTGTGACATGCCATCAGAAAAACACTATTTATACAGACGCACTAATTCCAACCATATCACTGACCTAGACACTTCAACGTGACACAGTTACTTATGACACGCTCGTCAACAACTTAGGCCTTGATGTCACCACTTTATTCTTATGTGAAAGATATGTTGATTAGGCACAGATGCAAACAGGGCTATTTTAATACACTGGATTAAATTCATTAATTGCTGTCATCACGTCAATCCAAGGCCAAGGAGATGACACCCAGACAGAATTAACCGCTTTCAACAAATACTGCATAAAGAATGTCATTTCTAAAACAAGCCAACAGCTGTTGGAGGGTGACATTGGAGAAGAATAAATTGTACTGTAGGTTAATGACAGACAGAACAAATAGAGACAAATGCGGCCATGCCTGACAGAAAGTATTGGTGTAAGTCAATATTTTCCTGCATGCTGATGTTTTCATAACTGAGACATAATTAACATAATTAACTGTCCAAGTTAAGAAGACATTGAGCTCATAATAGAGGCGGGGGGAGGTGGCTGGAGACATGATTTCATTAACCTGGGACGTGTTAATACATACAGTGGGATGCCAACTATTTAAGATCAGATATTAAAAGGCCATATAAGTCAAGGGAACCCCAGATAGTCAGGTTTTGTCCTTTCACATAAAAGATTCCTGCATTTGTGTTTTTCTTAGTAACAATGATGGAATGTACATTACATTATATTTAGTCATTTAGCAGATGCTTTTATCCAAAGCAACTCACAAAAAAAGGGAAAGAATCACGATACAGTGCCACAAGGACATGTCCAGTTGTTTATGGTGCTAGTACTCTCTGAAGAGCTGGATCTTCGAGAGGTTTTTGAAGATAGAGAGGGACGCTCTACCTGGAACTGGGAACAGGAACTGATAGCACATTCTACCAATGGGGAACAACAGACAAGAAAAGTTTGGACTGACCTGAGTGTACAGGTGGCTGAGCCAGGCCTTGGGAAATACCTGTATATGGGTATTCAAGTAGGTGAGTGCAGAAACAGAGACTACTTTGTAGGCAAGCATTGGAGATTTGAATTTTATGCGGGCTGTTAAAGGTAGCCAGTGGAGCTCAATGAGCAGCAGGGTTGATTGACTGAAAAGCAGGCGTGCCGCCACGTTCTGGATCATCTAAAAGGTTTTTACTGTGCAGGCTGCTAGGCCCTTCAGGTGGGCGTTATTGTAACTACTGTAAGTACATTTATTGAAGTACTGTAGTTAACCACCCAGTAGTGAACAGTAGTAAACAATTTTGGCTCCACCTAAACAAACCAACTAAAATTCTGATTTTGCATTTATTCAAAATATTATACCTGAATACTTCCTTCACCACTGGTTTGAAGTGACGCTTACATACATTTATTAACCAATCAGGAATCAGCAATTCAGGTTCAGGATTCAGGTTGTTTGCATATTTAGTCATCTGATCAAACCACACGTACACAGTCTGGGTAAAGCAAGTTAGTATGTGTTAGTATTTGAGTGTTAAAATCTTGATAACTAAATAAAAACTGTCTTTGACAAAAAAATGGCTTTTTCAAGACCTCGATTTTGATTATTACTTATTTAGTGGAGAATATTTAACGTTATAAAGAAAAACATATAATTTGAAACAAAGCTTTGAGGGCTTTAAAGCTGCATATTTTCATAGTGTGGAGACACTAACTACAGCTGCAGATTCAAAATACATATTTGTGTGTGTGTATAAATTGGTTTGAGACTGATCCTTACCATATTTATTGCAATAATAAGCAAACAATGTGCCAGTTAAGATAAGCCGATTGCATAAAACACGCCTGTGGTGGGAGGCATGCGTATCTGAGTCAGTAACATATGAACAATGCATGCTTCAATTTAGAGTACACAAAAACCATTTAGCAAGTCAGAACAGATAGCCCCGAGTGAGAAATACATTGCTGAAACGTCTAGCTTTTGCCACCCAAGTACAAATGCAAAAGAGAGCAAGCTTACACATACAATTTAAAGATCATTGTCTTCCAGTTTTATATAATGAATAGTTTAAATTCACACATTTGGAACATGACGACTGTAGAGTTGCACAATACCCACGGTACCCCGGGGTGCCAAATCATAACGGTTCCTACTATACTAGAAATTCTACAAGACGGTACTACCGTGGAATACTATACTACCGATGCCAGTTTCCACATCGTCGTCATCAGTGGCTCCACTAATTTTGCTCAAAAAAAAAAACAAACTTGTTGTTTCAAACTTGTTTCAGTCTAATTCTTACTTCACCAGTATTATGTTCATCATGCACCAAACAACATTATAAGTAATTAATAAGTATTTATAACTTGTACAAATACATTGCAGTTGATATAAATAATAATAATAAAAAAAGGCTGCAGTATCGTGATAATACCCGGAACTGCGATACTTTGTCTGGTATAGTATCGTGGTTACTCATTTTGGTATCATGACAACTCTAGACGACTGGCATCAATGAAGGTGTACTTGACAGGGCTATGGTGGCACATCATACAAAGAAAGGGAACCGCTGCTGTACACTGAGAATTTTTAGAATGGCAATGGAAATACTTAGATGGCTTGGGACTAAAGCTAATTTTGAATATCTGCTCCTCCGCCCCGATATTTCCATGTTTAACAAGAGTATTGATACATGACCAGAGAACTGCCCTAATGCCTGTTGGGTCATCTAAAGTAGAAAACTGGCTGTGGTGCTCTGAGTTAAATTGACAAGAGTGAATCAGACGGAATAACCGGCCCACATGGTTACCAGATAGACGCACTGTAACTCAGCTTTTAGAGTCACATTACAGCGCCCTATGCTTTCCGAGTCAATAACAAGATGATTGGTTGGCAGTGGCACGTCTAGTTAGCGAGACATTCTTGCGCTTGACATTTATCATAGCTGCAGGGTCGTGAACTTGAAACTAAACAGCAATTGAATCATTAAATGTGAACGGCTTCAACTTCGCTGTCTCGGAGGCACTGACATAAGTGTTTTCATGCTGAAACGAGTGACTAACTTCCACTAAGCTAAACACGTCTTTGTTCAAACTGGGACATTAAACGCTAAGAGGGACATATACTCCGGGGTTGGTGAAACAATGGCTGCTTTAGTAAGCAGATTATCTGCTGCATTTGATATTATACCAATTACTATTATAGATGGATGCCTTCCTGTAAAGTCATGTGTTTTGTCTGGAGAGGCCAAGAAGGAACAATCCTTTCTATTTATACTGGATAGATCCAGCATACCCTGTAATGTAGAAGAGCATTATAATTGTACAATGCCAGAAAACACTTGGCATAAAGATCCAATTGTCTTTAACTATGTAAAACAATCGCTGCAATGGTCTTACGACTATTAATTTATCTCTTCTTGGCAAATATTCTGACCCCAATAATACAGATTTCTATGAGCAACATCTCTGTTATGTTTTGTGACATATATATATATATATATATATATATATAAAAAATATTTCCACTGTGAATGGAAATTATAGAAGAAGGCGACTCTTTTATCCAATATATTAGCTCCGAGTGTTGAATCTGTTGTTCAATAAAACAATCCAAATAGCTCAATTTCCACTCTTAAGCTTAAAGCAAATAGGATGCTCAATAAAAACATTGCACTGGCCCTCTCTGTTAAAAAAAAAATCAATAGCTAGAGGACAAAGAACCTATAGCCATCACTTAATTCTCTTATCAGTGTGATTTAGGGGACAAGGATGATGTTAAATAACTGTAAATCCTTATCTTTGACTTCGTGGGTGGTTTATGGCAGTTTCAACAGCAGTTCAGAGACAGAATGTCCATACCTTCTGCCGGAAACACGATTTATAGCTTTATTACTCTTTGTCTAAAAGAGCAGAGAAACATATAATTGAAAGGAAGAGATAGCAGCGAGGGGGCATGCAGGAACTGAGAATCATCATTGCTAGAGACATATCACAGCGACAGTTTTATGGCTAAGGAGCCGGCCCTCGGTTTTTTGGGGGTCGTTTTTATGAAACAAGCGAGATCCAATTTTCTGATTCATCTGCAAACAGTCCGGATTAAATTTAGTATTCTAACGCCGGGCTTCAAACTGGCCTACATGAGGAGGGTAGAGGTCACAGAGAGGGCTTGTGGAGTTGAAGTCATGAGTTTGCGCTCACACTGTCACAGGCCCTCTCATATTTTTGCCCTCAGTGACAACAAGCCTATTGTTCTCCCTGATAAGGCTTCAGTGTGCACAGTAATGGGAATTAAGCAGGGCATAAGTCACAGAGAAATTGGGTGACAGCTGATCAATAGATAGTGGTGAAGCCTCAGGGACCATTACTAAAGAGGACCCCTTTGTTTGTCCACTGGCGGGGAGAGTTAGTGGATGTTCAGTTCTGAATTAGCTGTGGAAACTAAGAATACACTGAGTTCATAAGGGAAGGGGGGAAAGGTGCTTAGTGACACGAGTTCATTAGCCTGACCCGTGTGTTTCTGCAAACAGTGGGATGTCATTATGAGGTCACATCAACCTCCTTGTTTTCTAAATACAGGCCATCTACTGTTGTTACAGGCTGTAATGGAACCAGTTTGAGCTGCAACTAAGATTATTTCCTTCATCGCTTTGATAGCGATATTTGGCCCAGTTTCGAGGTAATTGTCGCTTGAATGGTAAACCCATAGTACATTCTGTTTGTAAGTATTTGAAGAATTTTAATCAGTTTTATTAGTATGCTGTGTTCAGTGTTGTCCTGCTGCACTATGAACTCACCAAGGCAAGTCAAACCAAATCACCCTGGACAAATAAAAACTGTATGGCTAGTAGGGTTGCAAAGGGGTGGAACATTTCTGGTAGATTTCCAGAAACTTTCCATGGAAAGTTAAGCTGAATTTTGGAAATATTTCAAATTGGAGACTATGACAATTAAGGATATTAATGGAAATTTATGGGAATTAACTGGAAATTAGCTATCTACTGTATGAATACATTTTCATGTGCTATTTGCAAGTTAAACATTAATACCATACATTAAATATATTTACCCTATAATATCATCCAAACTTACTTCACTTTATGTAGTCCATGGGCTCAAATATGGGGCTTCAATAGCCTAGTTCCATGTTGAGGGCCAGCCTTCTATTTTATTGATTCCCTGTTTATTTCTGTTTATTCACATAAATTCCTGTTAATTCCCATCAAAAGTTTCTAACTTTGGCTAGCTACAGCAAAAGAAAATATGCCCTTTAATACGTCTATAAAATGTTTAACACTACAAACAATTTAGCAATGAATCAAAAATGAATAAAAATCGATCTGCTTTGTTTGCGATGCTGTTTTCAGTTTGAGTTTTTCAGTTGTTAGTGAGAGCATGTGGCATACGTTTTTGTGGAATGTGAGAAAAGTGTACAGCACGATTAGAGATGCCCTGCAGCCCTACACTGGAGCTGGAGGATGGAAATGCATTAGCCCTAATCTTTACAGTGTTCAAAATGATTAGCCAGAACATGTGACAACTCCGATAAAACAGATTCCCCCATTAAGTTCTTAAGGCAAATGCATATTGTGGCAATCACTCCGAGACATTTCCACTTAAACGCACAGATAATTTGTTGTTGCATTGCATTATTCCTGGCCCATAACGAGACCCCAGCTGAGTGAGCAATGTGCCAATGATAACTAAAGATATTAATTAGTATATCACGATGGCGGCACATGCATTTTCACCATTAATAAATTCCAAGCCATCGGGTTGTGATTTAATTATGAATTATGTAAATGATTGCCATGAATCATTTAGGTCTATGCATTTTATTAGCTAAATGGGAGAGCAGAATGTAGGCATATCACAATGATGAGGATTTACACACTCGAGCGATGACAGTACAAGTACAAGAATATTTAGCGACTTGATCACAACTTCATGTAGACCCACTGCTAATGGCAGAAAACATTTCACATTGATGAATAATTAATGAAAGATGTTGTTTAATGGCTATTAAAGGGCCATGTTTACCCATAGGTCTTAGGTTTAAAAACTTCTTTGGTGCGTCCATTAAGATTCTAGCGCTGCATTATACATTATTATGACAATATTATTCACATCATGTATTCTACACAGCACCAGCTCGTGATTTATGAAGAAATCATGCCAAAAACGATCTTTGTCCAGCTTAACACTGTTTTATATCACTGTGAATTGAATATCTCTGGTTTTGAACTGTTGGTTGGATAAAACAGGCATTTTAATTCATCTCCTTGGGTCTGGGAACATCTAATTTTAACCAGTCTGGTCCTCACCTCTGAACTAGGGCTGCAACAAACAATTATTTTTATTGTCAGGTAATTATAGATTATTTTGTTGATTAACTGATTAACCATTTGGTCGACAGAGTGTCAGTAGATAGTGGGAAAAACTCATGAGCTGTTCAAATGTCTTATTTTGTCTGACCAAAAGGCTAAAATCAAAAGATATTCTGTTCACTATGATAAAACCAGAAAGATATCCTATTTGAGAAGCAGGAACTGAGATATGTTGCCATATTTGTTTAAAAATTACACTCAAATCCAAACAGATGGACTTGGCCGTTAATTGACTAATCATTTCTGCTCAATCTGCTCACATCTCTAATTAGTTCAATGAATGAAAAGAGGTCTGGTGTTGAGCATATAGATGGCTGTTTTCTCTGGTTTGAGAATAAATTGACCAGCGATAATCGTGTAGACAAAATTAAGAATGACAACATCATCTTTCTGAGCTAGATCAGGACAAATAGCAACATGGAAATGGCCACAAAAGAGATACATGCAGCTGCACAAGTTGCTGTGAGTCAATTTCAAGAAAGATGTAAGTTTAAAACATAAAATACTGTAGTTTCCATGTCAACTAAAAAGTGACATTGTGCACTCACAACTGGTTGGTCAAACAAAACAAAACAACCACTTAGAAATTGGTTCAAACGAATAGGATGTTAGCCTGAGTACATTCAATTTGTTAAATGGCACCTCAGTCTGATTATTTTTTCACATTTTTTGGACTAAACAATTCATTTACATCATGAATCAAAAGATAAATCAATAATACAAATATTATTTGCAGCCCTAAAACAATAAAAGCGAGACAAGAAATAATATTTCATGGCTTGTCAGGCAAAGATCAGAGAACTAAACACTGGGTGACAGCTTTGTATACGTACATTTGTTTATATTATTATTTCATAGTGAAATCTATATCAGAGTATAGATATCTTTTTTTTTTTTTTTACTTTTCTTCTTGTCAGGTTGATGTAGTGCCAGGAACACGGAGTATATTTGGTTTGAAGAGGGCTGTCAAATCAAACTGTCAGGCTGCACTTTTTGATGGAGCCGTATCGCTCACTCATCTGTCAGTCAAAGAGAAAGACTGCTGCCAAAGTCAAATTCGAGAGTTGAGAGGAGCGGACTTACATGACATTTCATTGTCTGGGATTGCAGAGAAGTTTGACGAGCACAGTTCAGCTCTGATTTAAAATTTGTAGGGCATGTTAGCTAAGTAATAAAGTGTAGTAGCGAGCGGCAATGTGGATGGTTGATACAGTAGGTCACTTAAATCTTAACAAGTGCTCTGAAATGTTATGTCGAGAGTCATAAAGTTTCCTGTAATGCGTGATAAAAACAGAATATTGCCTCATCACACATACAAAGAAGGCCTACACATTTCAGAGCACATTAATCATCCTGGCATCATAAAACACTTCATCTCACAGACAGTAGACCCGAGTCAGGCTGGCCTATAAAATTCAATCATCACAACAGTGTCAGACATTGTTCTGGCATACCAGAAAATTCCCCGACCCGGGGAGCGTGTCTCTCTGCTGGATTGTTATGGTGTTTACTCACACGAGAGGCTTACCCCGAGGCGAGCTCCACACCTCAGCAGACCAGCTGGAAGTGTCCCAGCCCCCCCTGGAGGAATACTCCACCCTCCCCTGCTGTCCAGACTCTGTCAGTTTGCAGAGGCGGCAGGCTGGCGGCCAGTGGTTCCTGAGAACTGGAGATCAGTGAGCAGAGAGAGCATCAGATAGTAAGCTATCCATCAGGGAGAACAGGTACACAGAGGTGTAATTTAGAGAACCGCAGCTGGTCCAGATCTTGTTCTCTGTGAGGATGAATGCTACCCTCTGCACTGTTATTGTCACACAGGAATCTGTGCTGCCACTGAGGCCTTCACACAGATTTGTAACAGTTTCTCTGTCATCATTTAGAAATATTATTGAATTATTATTATTATTACATTGTCTGGTATTAGTATTAGTAGTATTATAAAACATCAAAAACCCTTTGATACTCGTTTACCCCCTCTAGTGGATACATTTCTACCTGTGTCTTGCCTTTATTCACTGCCACAATGCTTTACATGCACTGCAGGACTGAAACCTTTAATTTTTACATAATAAATGTTACATATGTGTATATGTAAGGATTAAAATTAAGCATGGAAGTGCTTCTCAGTCTGCCCTTACATTATCAATGAAGAATGTTGCAAACTAGTGCAGATTAATGAACGCTTAAGGCATTTATTAAGATTTTAAGTGGCTCCAAGGTTGTATTTGGGGATACCAGTCTAGGATACAGTCTAACATTAAAATGTTTACGTCAATTACTGTTTACGTTCATTTGGATTATTTACTTGAGAAAAAGCCAATATGTGTCAGACTAGTAGAAGTGAGTTTCATTGCCTCGACAACACTGCCCCTCTGTGTATGAACAACTTTATTACACGTCTTTTACTGACCATTTCATCTGTTTGCATTTCAGACCCATGTTGTCAAACCATGTTATGCAGTTTCAAAATACATTTGATATTATATATCAGATACTATTAATCTTTTTGTATCAGAAATAAAATACAGCCATCAGTAGAATTTCAAACCATTTCTACAGTTTGTCTGTTTCTATCAGTAGAATTTCAAACCATTTCTACAGTTTGTCTGTTTCTAAGTAACTTCTAACTTAAGCTCAACAGTCAATTTTAACAACATTCACAAAATAATAATAATGATTAAAAACTACATATACAAATATGAAATATTGATGTGTATAACTATTAAATCACTGTCATCGTGTCATTAATACAATGAGATTTATCATACAATAATGTTTAGCCTTCCTCACTCTTATATCTGCTTTTTATACATACTACATACATATATTAAACATTATTTGTTTTTATGTAATTATATTATAATAATATTATATTATTATTATACTATGGAGTGCACAAGTGTGATATGGGTTTGGTTATTTGTTCGTATGTGTGTATGTATGTAAGTATGAATGATTCAATATGTATATTTAGTTCAACATATTTAATTTGGAGTGGATGTTTATGTTGTTTTTTGTCAACATATTTAATTTGGAGTGGATGTTTATGTTGTTTTTTGTTTGTCTGATTTGCCTATAACTTAACTATAATGTGTACAAATGTTGTCTGCAGCTGGAAAGGAAACTTAACTATAATGTGTACAAATGTTGTCTGCAGCTGGAAAGGAAAAAAAGAAAACATATATGCTGCACTGTTGTTGATGAAAACTAATGATAAATAAGTTTTTAAAAAATAAAATAAATATTGAGCATAGTATTAGTTCAGGCAGGCCACAAAGTCAAGTTCAGCTCAAGTCAGCTGATAGCAGCTCCATTCCAGCTTCTCCTTTAAAGCTGTATCTGATTTAATCAGGCATTTCTGTTATCGCTGATGTCTGCTCTGTTCTTTATCATACAGGGGGTCTTCGCTGCCTGTCTGTGAGAGCCATACCACCAAGTATGACTTACTGCAATTGGAAATAACATTTCTTTGACAGAACTGATCCTGACTGAAATCTACTTACAGTAACTTCTATAAAATAAAACATTCCTGTTTCTTCTCTGGAGGTTTGGCATATCCATTCATCTGTATTTACATTTTTTTAAATTGTCTTCTAAACTTCTGTGTATAAATCTCATTAGCATATTCCAATACAAAAAGCCTGCAACTGTGTCTGGTGTATAGTCCATTCAAGATAAAACAGAAGCCACCATAAAGCCATCAATATAAATCACAGTACTTGTTTTTGTGGAGCCGTTATCTGGATTTCGGCAGAAGTTGATTAATTATTAATCATGTGTCAAGCCAAAATGCTAAATATACACACATAAAAATAACAGGAATATGCTGTAATGTTTGGTCCAAGATGTGAAGTAACAACATAAACCCTTCAGAGCAATAACCAGCAGTTTTTCTAAGCCTCACTGTCATGACAACACTGCCCCTCTCTGTGTGAACACCTGTACTACAGGTCTTCATCTTCACCTTAACGGCATACACAAAGATAATGGGTGGATGCATGGATTTAAATAGTTTTGATTTATCCAGTAAGGAAGAGTCTCATGCTATCTTTGTATTATCTTTTTAGTTTCCGTTTTATTTTCATAAATTACCAAAGCTGTCCTCTTGTTATTTACCTCTCACTTGTGATTGGCTAGTCAGTTTCAGGTGACTTCCCACAGACCAGTCTGGAACATGAGGTGACTGCAGGATAATTCAACAAGGAGCCTTTTGTTTGTTGTTATTATCTACCTATGATTATAAGAATGTGTTATCTGAGAGTTATTTGATCATATTTTAATGTACTTCTTAACACCTCTAGTAGTGTAGCCTGAAAATCTGTACGGTTAATGTATCACGATGAGATTAAAACACAAATTCATAAGCCTATTGGATTTCATACCACAGGACACAGCAGGAGGGTTCATACTGAGAACTTAAACTGATTTATTTTAATGATTTATTCATGATTTGGTCTATAAAATGTCTGAAAAATGGGAAGCACAAGGTGACATGTTGTCAAATCAATAGATAAAACCCAAAGATATTTATTGTACATTGATAGGAAAACATAAAATATCATCACACTAGAGGAGCTATAATCAAAAAATGTTTGGAGATTTTGACAAAAAAATAACATGTATAATAATAAACTGATCGATCTACTTGTTGCAGCTTGATTTGTACCAACAGTTTGTTATCATGATGTTGCAATACAATCCTTTAACCCTGCTAAGAACATTGTGATGAAGTACTCACAGGAAGATTATATTGCACTTTTTATAGTGCTGAGTTGACATAATAAAAGGACATGTGCCCCTGATCTGAACCGACCAATGAGGAACAACAGACGAGAAAAGTTTGGATTGGAGTGTACAGAACCAGACACGACCTCATCTTAACTTATTTGAAATGTTTTTTGTATTTTGACAGAATGATGTTTTTTAATAAATTAACTTCATTCTTTGAAAGATATTTCCAACATTCCACCACATACAACTAGAGAGAGGTCACATACCACCAGTGGTACAACCGTTTGAGAACCAGTGACTTAGGGTCTACTTTATACTGTTTGTTAACTTTACACTTTTTATTCCACCACATTATTCTGACAGCTGTAATTAGTTAACTTGCAGACTTAAGATTAATGTGTATGCCTTAATGCATCTGTAATAATACCAGTATTATTACTACTACTACTAATAATTATTATTATAATTATAATGTACTCAGTTTATAATAAAAACTGAATGGGACCACCATTTTTACTTCTGTGTTGCCTATATATTGCTAAATTATAAATGTATTCTCCCTGTTTACATTTAGATTTTGTTTTTTTTAACATGTGAATATTATCACTCAAACACAATATGCTCTATACATACTGTCATATCCATGTACCTTATGTAGTGTACATACAACCTGCTACATAAACCATATCTATTGTCAAAATCCATTGAACTATCACCTAATTCTTATTCTGGGTACACACGTTATTGTTGTTTACATCTCTCTGTACTACTATACTAGTTTTATGTTTACCTGTGGAGCTCCTTGTCATATTCCTCCTTTACCTGGCCAATAAAAGTGATTCTGACTGTAATGTTTCTGCACTTTAATTAAATACTTCGGACAGTGTTCACTTGCGTGTCCGTACATACTCGTTGTAAAATCTCCTGGCATCTGTAATATGCGCTGGCAGCAGTGAGTCGCAAGTAGGGGCGTCCGTTGTGCAATCCTATCATAAGAGCTGCTGCAGGTCATATGACCAGCATTACTTCTGCATCACTGACCAATTTTACAAGGTTGGTTAAAGCTGGAGTTCGTTTAGTCTCTGACAGACACGGCATACCTTCATCTTGGACAGAACTTTGTGGTGAGCTGTGTTTTTGTACATAACATGTAACGCTGCATGAGTGCTTCATGTCATAGCTTATCTATATAACATGTTTGACTGGGAGGGATCTGTGTAGTTCGCCTGGGTTTTACCACATTTTCCGTGTGATTGGCTTCAGTTTGTGTTTGCACTTGGGCTGGATATTTTACATTTTCCTCGATGCATCGCTGCCTAACACAATGGCAGTCACATGACAGCATTGGCTGGACTTAACCCCTACAGTGTGCCAACGTGATCGCGACACCGCTCTCCCATGCTGCTGGTTATCACCGCGGGCGCTGCGTCACTTTTCGCAGCATTACGGTACAGCGCTCAGCCGACGCGGAAGAGCTTGAACTGGGATCAGTTTAATCGTGTGGGATAATTGATAACTCGCTGAAACTATGTCTTTTCGTAGTATTTCCAAAGAGGCACTGGCTGGATCTGTCACACTCGGAGTTGTGTTTGCCGCCGGTTATTTCTTTGGTAAGATAAATGCTGTGAAAGACTTTAAAGCTTTATTATAAGGTCGGTGCCAAGAACAACCTGTGCGAAGTGAGGTGACTTAAAGAGGCCAAGTGGAAAGTACAGTCACATGGACTCGTGTTTTAATTGATTAAATACAGTTTAAATGTGATTTTTTAAGTAGTAGAATAATAAAAAAAATAGTAATATAGTTGTAAAAGTTACACAAAGTGGAAATCTAACTTGGTTTTGATTTGCAAAAGTACAGAAAATATCTTAAAATAAAAAAATAATAATTCTTAAATTGATCACATATCACAAACATGGTTAATGCTTCTGTTTTTAAGATTATAGGAAGTGACATCTAGCACATGTCTGCACATTTTTTAAGAGTTTAATAACAAAAAAATACAATAATACACTTTAATGAAGAAATTTTTTTTGAGAAAATAAAAATTTGATCACAAAAAACTCTTTAATAAAGGATAGGATAGGCTTAAATGATCCTACACTGGGGAAATCACTTGTTACAGCAGCTCGCATGCACAAGGTCAATAAGAAAATACTCATAAATAAGATATAGAGAAAAAAAAAACAAGATGTACTTTAAATAGATAAAGAGATAAAAAGATATACACACCTTTCAAGTATACAAATATGCATGTTGGATCATTTGTATCATGCATATATTATATATAACAGTAAAGATTAATATGATTACATTTAATTAAATTATTATTTAAATTATTTCTTCTAATTTTTCAACTTGGGGTTATAGAATCTCACAGATTGACGTCTGTGGAAATGAATGTTGCATGGAGTGACATAAATATGTGTTACATCGTGTTAATTAAATGTTGTGCATTACAGGGGTAGAAAAACATTATTTAATCTATTAACATGAATATATGTATTACAAGTTTTACTAGAAAGGTATGAATGATCATGTTAATCCCATTTTTCACCTCATATCAGTATTATATAATGATTTGTCAGAGACGCCGCCCAGTACAAAGTCTATACTATTTATTCATTTACTTTTCTTCTGCTTTGCTTCTAATGACACTCTTTTGAAAAGCTTTTGAAAAAACCTGAATATCCAGTGATATACAGACTGAGTTCTTGAAGTGACATGTCCAAGACTGGTGCAACTACCAGCTGAATATTAGAAACCATTCGGTACAAACCAGAAATGTAGGGGCACTAATGTCATGAGGACGTTAGCCTAGGCTGATTCACTGTATTGCTTTCAGTATGTCAACTTATACTGTCCCATACTAATTTTTAGTAATAATTTCTTTATCTGGTTCTGCTGGTTAAATAATTGAATTTCCCCACTGAGATCACTTAAGTTTTATCTAAATCAAATAACTACTGAACATAAACTGGACCAGACTTCAGTTTCCTGAGGACGTATAGCCTGGATTGAAGATCCGATGGCATCATGCTCTTAAGATCCTCATAATTGTTTCATGGTTCATATTTGCCCTCAGGGAAAAAGAAATCTCCCACAATGAGCATCTCCAAAAGCCACTGCGGGGGAAAAGACAACCCACTGATGCAGTACGTCCTCAATCACTCCATGAGGGAGCATCCGGTCCTGAAAAACCTCAGACTGGTAAGGATGTCTGTCTAAATACTGCTCTGCTCTGCTCTGCTCTGGCATAATTAAACACCTGATGTCATAAGATGTAATCACAGTGTAATTTCTGATCACTGCCCTCAGAGGACAATGGAAGATTCCTGGAACATCATGATGGTTGCCTGTGAGCAGTCGCAGTTCATGGCCAATCTGGCAAGACTAATACATGCCAAGAAAGCACTGGAGATTGGTAAGAGCCTCAGACTTAACATCACATCTAGTCTCTGGAGACGGCACATCTGCAATAATCCTTAACCTGTTCAGACGAATTACGGTAAAAGAATGGGCAGAGCATAAATGACGTGACCCGTAGATTTCCGAAGCGCAGCTTTGAAGCCAAAACTATGAGGAATTACACTTCTGACTTGACTTCATTTCCCAGCACCCGAGGCAGCGAAAAGAGAGAGCGGGCTCTATAACGAGGGACTGCACCATGAAAATCATATAAAAAGGCTGATAAAATGTTCAGCAGTGAAAATTTATTTAGACTTCTCGAGGGTACTCAATGTCAGTTTGAGTTTTAAAATGACTTTGAAGTAGAGTGTAGTTAATCCAATTTGGTTTTGTTTTTTTGTACTTGTAAATGTGTTTATAAAATAAGATAAGCTTTTTATTATTCCCAGAGGAGAAATTCAATTGTTGCAGCAACACGGGAACAGAAATAAGTGCAGATATTATGAGGTAAAGTGACAGTGGTGCTTAGTAACAGCAAAGTCAGAAATTATTAACTGTATCAATATCAATGAAATTACTTCGGGCATGTATTTCCTTTGTGGAAACAAACTAATAGCTGCTGACTTCACGACCTCAAAGACTCAAAACTCAAACTCATTATTCTCAGTGGGTTTAAAAACACAGCCACCACTAGATAGAGACATTGCATGCCATGAGAGGGCAGCATATATAGTGATGGGATAGATACAGTATATCAAATCGGCATTATTACACATTATTGTGAGCGTATTGAATCGGGGATAAGAATATCGTCTCAGCCCTGAAAAAACATTATTTCGCTTTACTCTATCCTTCATGCTGATCTTAGCGCCCTCTCACTGCAGGAGTATACACTGGTTACAACACACTGAACATGGCACTGGCGTTGCCTGACGATGGCGTTTTGGTGGCGTGCGACATCAGTGAAGAATACACCAACATTGGCAAACCCTTCTGGAAAGAGGTACCGTTTATATCTATGTTTTATGATTTGTAAAAACACTGTAGTATCATAGCTTTCATTATGTGATGTGTTATCCTGCTGTATTGTTCCCATATTGCAAAGTGCTGATCAGAGGATTTTCATACACCACAGGTAATAAGACGTACTGTAGTTCTGCTTGCAGCGAGTCTGTGCACATAGCCTGGGAACCAGATGAATTTGTCGAGCTCAAGATGTTATTTGTTCTGGCAGATGATTAGTCTGATTGCCAGGCTACTGTGCACCTGCGTGCGGAGCAGACTTCACTGTCTTCTGGTCTTTTTGTGTGATGAAAGATGACTGCTGGACCAATCTGCCAGACAAGGCTGCACACTGAAAACCAATCACCAACCAAAAATAACAAACATTTGATGGTTCCAGCCTCTAAAATGTGTGGATCTGCTGGTTTTCTTTGTTTTATAATAATGTGAGTTTAATATCTTTGGGCTTTGGACTCAGACTTGGAAAATCATTGGCCTCTCAGAACAGGCTAAATGATTTGTCAAGCAACTAACTGACTGATCCGCCAATGAATGTAACCACCATGTAACCGTTTTATTCATCAATCCATCTTCTGTAAACACTTCATCATGGTCGCACAGGGTTGGAGCCTATCCCAGTTGACTTAGCACGAGAGGGAGGGTCCTATCCGGGTTATTGTAAATATCCTGTTTGCATAAATAATACATGTGAACATGCATGCAAATACACTCACAAAAGGCATCCTGGTGTGCTGCATTACAATGCAAATACACTCACAAAAGGCATCCTGGTGTGCTGCATTACATTGCTATCGTGTAATTAATCAGCTGCACTTTAATGTTAGAAAATATTCTTGTTTCCTTTTTACAGGCTGGAGTCGAGCATAAAATTGATCTACGCCTACAGCCAGCACTGAAAACTCTAGGTACAGTAATGCGTCTCTTTTTTCACATCCACAGCAGCTCTAACCTCTCTGGGGCTACCTGGTCATGAGCACCATTGTTTTGTCCTCACAAAGCTATAAGTACACTCAAAAATATAAACGCAGCACTTTTGTCTTTGCTCCCATTTTCTATGAGTTGAAATTAAAGCTCTTTGGAACTGTGTCCCAAACAGTGGATGAGTTAGTTAGTAATGTAGACAGGTGAGACGTGTGAAGTGTTTAAGTGACATTACATAGAAATTAGTATTTAGTGGTATTTTTGCGATTTAGTCCTCCCAGTGCAATACCACTGTTGTTGTAAATATGGACACAATACATGTGCATTTGTTTTGATTATACTACTTACTTACTTACTTACTTACTTACTTACTTACAACTTTGCTAACAGCCAACACAAGACATACCAGCCAGCTAATATTACTTTTTCATGAAGCTCTCGTCAACGACTAAAAATTAGTCCTAGATTTACTCTTGTCCAGCAGCTTCCTGCTTAGTCACTCTTTACTTAGCTTCCTGTGTCAACACCTTCTTCGGTCTCTGCCAATTATGTCCAAGCTCAATTAAATTGCCCACTTGCCCAGCTCCAGTTCTGGCACGACACCATTTTTGCTGCCTATCAGCATTCCCATCGTGCACCGGGCCTGAAAACCTCTCCCCAGACTCTGAGCTCCAAGCAACAAGGCTAACAAAGCCAGAGAGTCAAAGCAGCTGGACGACATTAGAGGGCAGAAATCAATTTCTCCTTAAAATATACAGCACTATTACACCATTCACCTGATTATGACTCAGTGTAGCATCAAAAATGTGTTTTTATTATATTATATAGTGCAGGGGTCTTCAACTAATATAACATAACCAGCAGCTTTTTCAAGCTTTTTTCAAGCAAATTAACCTTTAAGATAAATCTGAATTAAAATGAAACCTGTGTTAAGAAATAGCCTGTACTATAGACCTGATACTAACATAACATGGCCAAAAACACCAAGGTGTTCAGCAGTTCTTTGTTGTGAAATGAACATAAATCAGTAACACTAACTAGGAACACTAGTTATAGGTTAATGAAGTGAAGCAGAATGGATAACTTTGTCACAGTGAATGAATGTGAAATAAAAGGTGAATATAGTAAATAAAAGTTATTATAGGCTTAAAATGTGACAAATAAAAAAAAATGGACTGAAAAAGACTCCTGATATAGTGGAAAAATTACACAATGGGGCAAGTCACGTAATGATATAGTGGAAAAATTACACAATGGGGCAAGTCACGTAAAAATAATCATAGATATATTGTAAAACCACAACAGTCTATTGTGCAAAAGTTGCTATTTGACTTGAAAAATACTTTTATGACAACTAAAGGAGCAACTAAACTATAACTGACACAACTCAGCCGGTGGTAAAATCTGACCAGCTAACATAACAACAGCTAACGGCTACGTTACCTGTGTTCAGGTGTTTCCCTCAAAAAAAGCTCCTCTCCAGCTCCTCTCCGTCATTCTTCACGGTTTATAAAAAACCTTGAGTGTGAATTATTTCTAAATCAGTTCAACATACAAACGTGTTTTAACGTTTTGAGCTAAATTCGTGAAGTTTTATCCACTTTATTTAAACGTTAGACAGCGGTGAAACCATGACGACGTACTCTGACGTCACGTACGTAAATTATGAGTCACGTACGTAAATTGTGAGTCACGTGACATTGTTTTTATTTACTAGTTACTACTATACAAAATTAGTGAAATGTCCAATCTTGTTGCATGAGTACAAATTAAAATAACAAAAATCTAAACGTGAACAGTGAGAATAATAATTTATAATTTACAGGTGATTGCACAGTGATTGTTCCCAGTCCCAACACAGTGATGGCCTGTGTGGGAACAAACCACTCTTATGTATGGTTGTTTTAGCGTACAGAGTTGTAAGCTGTAATGAAAAATAAAATGACTTATTCTATTAATTTTTGCCACCAAATGATATTTGAATTTGATTCCATTAAGTCTGGGGAAAGATTCATAAAACTACTCCAAAGCCTGAAACTGTTATACTGTTTATATCATGAAGTTATATTTCCCTTGAAGACAGAATTCTAACACTATTTCTTTTTACAAAATGAATTTTCTTTGCTGATGGGTAAAAACTAATAACATTTTTAAAGTAAATTTATTTCACCTCATTAACTATGAAGAATACTGTTGACCTGAAGTATAATTTACCTTTCTGTTCTGTCTTGTTTCTTTCAGATGATCTCTTGTCTGATGGCCAGGCTGAAACATTTGACTTTGTCTTCATTGATGCAGACAAAGTTAACTATGACAACTACTACGAAAAGTCTCTGCAATTGTTGAGGAAAGGGGGCATCATTGCTGTCGACAATGTAAGAGCTTTACTGCGGACGAATATTTAAGTTTGACTTCTTACAGTAGCGGACAAATCTTTAAACTTGTATTTTATTCTGGTCCTGCAGGTGCTGTGGAGTGGAAAGGTGGTCAGTCCGGATCCCGACGATGAGGACACTGTGGCCATTGACAAGCTCAACAAGAAGCTGCACAGAGATGTTCGAATTAACCTGAGCATGCTCACTGTGGGAGATGGGCTCACACTGGCTATCAAACTATAGAATTAGTGTCAATGATTAATCAGCTTTGGAAGGGATAGTGTATGTCTTACATATAATTAACACATGGGTTTTAGCTGAAACATGTCTATAAACAAAGACATGTGGACTTATGACTTATGGATCACTTATTTTTAAGTAATTTCACTGCCAGTTTTATTACCTCAGAATCTGTAATAATTTTAGTTACAAGATAAAGTGGAACGTTTCAATAAAATGTCGACAGAATTTGATTAAATTTTGTGTTATGTATTTTTGTCAAATTACAAGAGAGGATGACTGTTGATTTCAGGACTTTATTGCAAAGGTTAGACACACCAACACACAAACTGCTTCCTGATAAGTGCCACAGTCCTCAAAAATGGGAAGAAAAAGTGGATGATTCACTCACATATTCTTTCACTCAAGTCACACTGAGGAAAGGAAAATCCATTTATAGCATTATATTGAAACTTAGAAGCAGGCATTTAAGGTAGCAAAGGTCTCAAACTCATCACACAGTATAATTAAGCCTCTCTAGAAAGATAAGTGAAGACCAGCCAACAGATTGGTTTCGATCTGGATAAGCAGTTTTTCTTGGCAGAACATAACTACCAAAATACAAATAAAATGTGCAAATAAAACAAAAGGAGAAAGAGCTTAAATAAAGATATATTCTACTGTGCAAAATAAGAGCTCAGATTTACATTCTATGTTAACACACTTCAGCAAAATAATTGTTTTTTTGAAACCATTCCTCGACATGATGCACCAAGACCGCAGGTTAAATTGGCATAAGGAGTAACTGATTCATTGATATTACACGTGATTAAAACAGGAAGAGTTATTGTGACCACAATGAAAGGAGGCTGGTGGAAAGGTTTCCATTTTTAACAGTGCACGAGAACTGAAATTCTTTTTTTCGTTTTGTTTTGGCTTCATCTTTTTAAAATATGTTGCTGACCAGACAGGAGTGCTCGGGGTCAGATATAGCTGACATTCCTATTCTTCTCATCAAACGGCAGCGCAGATCCTCATGCCTCCAACTCCAGACCCAGGCCAAGCTTGTGACCGCCAGCATTGATATTCTTCCCATCCACCAGTGCAGAGAGGAGAAGTTTCATACCTGAAATACAAAAAAAAAAGTTTTCTGTGTATGTGTAGTACTGAAAAAGATGTGTAGGTGTAAAATTGTGTGTTTTAATTGTATATATTAGAATAAAGACAGTTCTTACCAGGCCGCAGGGTCTGGCTGTATCCAATTCCTACCAAGCTGGCATTATTCACCTTAGCCTGGAGAAAAAGCATTCAATTATTAAACTAAAATTTAATAACTCTACACAGTAGTGCCTGCAGGGGTGCACAAATGATTATATTATTGTATTATATTATAATAATTAGTGGAAATATATAGAAAAGTAAATCCTCTTCCACTTTTCATCGTTCCTCTGCCTTTGCCCTAATTCCCAACAACATTTCACTGAAGTGTTAACACATGTTTGAGACACCTCCTCACAAACAGGAGGGTAAACATAACTTCCTTGGGGCACACTTACTGATATGGAGGCACTGGAGTCTAACTGGTATTTGGCAGCAATTCCAAAGCGAGTGCCGTTGCTGCCTGCTGTCCAGGCAAGATTCACAGCGGTCTCCAGTTTGTCGTTTACCTTCTGGTAAATGGATCCACCAAACTCTGAACCGTCATTTCTGGAGGAACAAAAAATGTTCAACATCACCTGCATGTTGTTGTTTGGTTACCTGTTTGTGCTACAGTTAAGCTGCTAGTGGTTCAAATATTTGTTGAGCCTAGAAGCGTACACATTGGTGTGAAGCTGGAAGTCGCCGGTCTTGTAACCAACCGCAAAGTTGCTCTGGCTCATCTTGGACTTGGCTGTGTCAAAGGTCATCTGGTAGCCAGCCAGCCAGCCTTCGTAGCCAGCCACTGCTGCTCCATGGATGGTAGGACCAGCGAAATCTAAATCTACATCGACATCGGCATTAAGGTATTCCCTTTTATAAGCCGTCTTCACCTTGCCGCTCTTCTTGCTGTTAAAATAAAAACAGTAAAGAAAAGAAGGTGAAGTTAGGAGTGCGATCTCTTCACAATAAGTGCAAGTCATGATTTTAACATTTAAAACAGCAGCTTACCCAGTATTTGGTGAAAATGTGGTGTCAAAAGTAAGTTTCAGCCCTTTGGTGATCTAAAGAAGATAATTCCATTAGTCAGACTATATTTGGAGCTGATTCATTGGTGGTGTTTATCAGCAAAAGAAAGAGTTTTTAAATTTACCTGGTCCTCAACACAAATTTCTGTCCCGAGTGTGTTTTCCGTGGTCCACTTCTCTGTGAACGTCAGCCCGTACTCAGCCCACTTGTACTTGGTTTCCAGGGTTCCAGTGACCTTGCTAGTGTCTATGTTAGATGAGCCGGACGTTTTAAACTCCTGAAGTAAAGAAAGAGGAAATGAATTCTACTTGGAAACAATACAGCAGGTTGAAGAAGTTCATTTACTATTACTACACTTTTTATAACACTTGTTTCTTATTAGCTGAAAACAGCATTATATCTGTGATAACCTAGAATCAGCTGAGAATACCTGCAATGCACTATTTATATTTATAGTAACAGCTAAACTCACCACTCCACTTGTAGACTTTGTCTTCACATCAAGCTTAACCAGTCCAAAACCTGCAAGGACAATGACAGTGAGGGACTACTTTCTGAGTTTGGTAGCACACTCCAAGCCGAGCCAGCCTGTCCTCTGAGAGGGCATTAAATACACACTTATAAAACTGTCTTTTATCTTGCTTCCAGTTACCATATCCCTTATTGAAGATGTCCTTTGCTGATTTTCCGAGGTCTGCATATGTTGGTGGAACTGCCATTTTGCCTGTCAGGGAAAAAAAGGACATGACCATAAACTAACATGTACAGAAAAGTGAGAACAATATGCATGTGTAAACTAGTGAAGCCTTTAAAAAAGGACAGAAATTTGTAGCTACGACTGAGGACACTGAGGTCATCTCCTCAGTATCTTTTCTGGGGGACTGTGCATCATTGAGGGAATTTGCATTCTACAATGTCTTACTATTTACTATTTCTAGACTCAGTTCACTTAAATTTGGCTACATGTGGGTCAACAAGTAAAGAAATAATGATTAAAAGGTGAACAGGAGACAGTATTTCTTCACTAAAATCGTATCCCTTACCGCATGAAGAAGGCTGTACTCTATTAAACAGTATTAAAGTGTGGTCACCTGTCCCTTAGAACATTAGTACAGTCAGACACCTGCAGCACATGACCCACACCGGCTCCATTACTGCCAGATTGTGTTGTCACGTCTCCTCACAGTCAAGGTTAGACCACAGGCAGGAGGCTTGTCTGAAACTCTCTGCTTACAGTAACCAGGAACAGCAAACCTGACAACATGCCATTTTATGTGTCTTTTTTCCCCCTTTACCACTACTGACATAATTAAACATGCATATAATTATCAAAGCAGCAGTTAATGGCACACTATTTTGGATAAAAATGAAGAATAATGGCGAAGCTTAATTGAAATGAAAGGGATTTTCTGTTAATTAGGTGCATACGCAGTTGATGGTGTATTTTTTTACTATTCAAATAGATGTAAATGTTTTGCTTTAATAAGAAATATGACAGTGTCACCGGTGCCTGCTTCAGTATTATGAAGGAGTTTGAACACATGAGGGTGGTAGGGGGCGTTTTGTAGCTCCCAAAAATGGGACATTTAACAACCGTCTGCAATAAAATACAACATAAACAACAAAGTAATTACACGACTAATTACTCACCGAGTATTGTTAGTGTTGGGGGTGTTGCTGTCAGCTTGTGAGACGGGGAAAAGCAGCAGGAGAAGCGGGAGGAGCCGGTGTAGGACACTGTGGAGGAGACACACGCACCGCAACCAAACACCCTCCTGACCTCGAAATGTAGCTGTTTATCTCCTGCCTGTTTGAAATCTTTTTTTTTAAATACTCGGTGGATTAATTAAAGAGTTGTTCTGTGTCTTTGGCAACAGCCAAACTTAATTAGTGTCAGCTGCGAAAGTCAGACCAGTTTTTTTTATCATGCCCTCAAAATCTGCAACTACACAACCACACACAGGCAAAGTGGAAGACTACTAAATCACCATGGTAACCAATGTGCTAACAGTTTTATTTCACCTATAATATATATAATATATATATATATAAATATAAACAAATAAAACACGATAATAACAGTGTTAGGGGATAAATATTAAATATTTAAGCCAATGTTTATCACAATACATAAATATAATACAGTATATTTAGCTTATTGTTATTTTTCCACCTTATTGATGTCAAAACCGTCGAAGCTGCCAAAGTGTCAGTCCATAGTTATTAAAACTTAAATTATTATTATTATTATTTTATTATTATTATTATTATTATTATTATTATTATTCTTATTATTATTATATTTAATTATTTTACTACTTTTTTAAAATTATTGGTTATAATTTTGTTGATTTATTTAATTTAATCGAAGTGAGCTGTAAGGGACAATGGGTGATAGTTATATCAACTCACTCTCACAATTTAAGTCTGCACTTAAAACCCACCTGTTTAAAATAGCTGTTTTCCATCTGATTCAATTGCATTGTCCTATTTTAACCTGTTTTTAATGTTCTATTCTTGTAATTTTATATACTTTTATGGTTCTTTTTGTTTGTTTCTGTTATTTGCTTTGTTACTCTCATTTATTGTAAGGTGTCCTTGGGTGACAGAAAGGTGCCTATGAAATAAAATGTATTATTAATATTATTATTATTATGGCTCCATAGGTGTTCTTGGGAGGTTGTTGTTGTTATGTACAACACTGCAACGATGCATGTATTACTGCCAGCATCACTGCCTGCTCATGTACACATCTCTACATGCCAGTACTATTACCTGTTATTGAGAACAACTGAATAGACTTAACCTGTCAGTAATTGCATGTAAAACTAAAAACCCAATAAAAAGATATAAATATATATATTTAAAAGTCTGTCTCAGTCTTTGTAAAACATAAGACATAAATAAGAAAAATGCATAGATATAAATTACTCAAAAAAATAGATATAGCCTACATTAAAATTAAAATTAACCTTTAAGATAAATCTGACCAGGGGGTCCACCAATTTTTGTCAAAAATAATTTGTGAGGATTAAAAAATATAACAAAAATGATGTGATACTAACATAACATGGCCAGCAGCTAAGGTGAGGAAAGGTGTTGGAGTGAAACGCAGCAGTTCTTTGTTGCGAAATGAACATAAATCAGTTACTTAAGGCTAGTTATAGGTTGATGAAGTGAAGCAGAAAGGAAAACTTTGTCACAGTGAATGAAGGTGAAATAAAAGGTGAATACAGTAAATATAAAAGTTATTATAGGCTTTAAATGTGACTCACAAATGTCTTTTGTGAGTGCAAATACACTCACAAAGGACATCCTGATATCATGTAATTTATCAGCTGCACTTTAGAAAATATTCTTGCTTCCTTTTTACAGGCTGGAGTCGAGCAAAAAATTGATCTACGCCTACAGCCAGCACTGAAAACTCTAGGTACAGTAATGCGTCTCTTTTTTCACATCCACAGCAGCTCTAACCTCTCTGGGGCTACCTGGTCATGATCATCAAGTACATTCAAAAATATAAACGCAGCACTTTTGCCTTTGCTCCCATTTTTCATGAGTTGAAATGAAAGCTATTCTTCTATAGGACCTTCTAGGGCTGTGTCCCAAACAGTGGATGAGTTAGTTAGTAATGTAGACAGGTGAGACATAAAGTGTTTAAGTGACATTATGTAAAAATTGGTATTTAGTGGTATTTTTGCATGACATTACCGGCAGCTAAGATGAGGAAAGGTGTTGGAGTGAAACGCAGCAGTTCTTTGTTGTGAAATGAACATAAATCAGTAACACTAACTAGTAACACTAGTTATAGGTTGATGAAGTGAAGCAGAATAGATAACTTTGTCACAGTGAACAAAGGTGAAATAAAAGGTGAATATAGTAAATATAAAAGTTATTATAGGCTTAAAATGTGACACGTTTAAAAAAACAAAAACATATGGGGCTCCCTGTTCTGTTTGTCTCATCCAAAGGGTCCTCGGGCTGAATAAGGTTTAAGAACCCTGCTGTAGACATTGAATGAAAGTTACAGCATTTATTTATTTATTTTATTGAGTCTAAAATGAATGAATGAAAAAGAAACAATTCTTAAGCAAATTTCTCTTACTTCATTACAGGAAGATTAGAGGCACAATTCTAGTCTTTCTAATGGGATTAAATAAACATAAACATTGATTCTAAGTACTTCATACCTGACCACTAACCATCGGAGGTTTATTATTGACTTAAATACACATTAAACATTCATGTGTTCAGTAACTTTCGACTACTTTATAAATTCTCTCGTGCTGAGGATTGTGCACACAGTATCTATCAATAACAGCGGCTGTGCAGTGAGTGGAAAAATAAAAATAAAGTACTTTGTCTTTGATTTCAGCTTTTTAATGATGGAAATGACTGAACAAGACATGAAACAAGTAATGTGGCTTTTGCAGGAGCGCGTGAACACAACAGCATCGTTCCTCAGTGAAAAGATGTGCCGTGGACTGTCAACTCTTATTAATAATAATCATGTTTCTGACATGCCGTAATGACCAAATCAATTACAACATCTGGCAAGTTTCACTCGATGAAATGCAGAGGCCAATCTGAAATCAACATTACACTTAAAAAGCACATTGTGTTTCAAACAAATACATAGTTAAGAGCAACTGTAAACATACTGTATTTCTCCATGTGCATGTTGCTGCAACACTTTATATGAAATATAAAAATACCTATTGACATTTACAAAATTAAATAAATTAATATAAACAAATACATACAAATTTAAGGGTCCTTTTTAAGAACGACGCCTAGAGATTCATGTTAAAAGATTATTATCAGGGAAAGCGACACAAATCTGGTCATTTACACTGATGTTTCTGTTTTTAAAAAAGCACTATACAACTATCCAACAAGTAAACATGAAAGATTTGGGACATTTCTACACACACTGTAACACTCAAGGTAATTGGCAAATGGAATAATATTTAAGACAGCTGGAAACAAATCTTTGATTCAATGTTTTGTTTAGTTTTTTTGGCTGATAATGACATTTCCTTGAATGCATCTTTTCTAAGTCTGATAAGGAAAAGGCATAGCTAAGTGAACAATTATCAACAAAGATCTGTGGTATTTTTACTGCATCGTTCAGTAAGCTGTGAATTACTCTACTTTAGTAACACTGTCAAGATGTAAGCATAATCACAAGGAATGGAAAAAAAAAACAATGGCAAAGATCTGTTTCTCAACAATATTTTGCTATACAGAAAATTATAAGATTTTTACATATTGCTTTAACAGTGGTCCAGTGTTCTGTTTTGATAAATTACATAGTGGGAGGTAAAACAAAACTTCCAGTCAAGAATCCAGATCCAAACCTTGCAATGATCAGGAATTATAATTGCACAAAATTAGCAAACTGCTGTTAAGGATTAGGTAGACTACTGCCTGAGAGTCTTTTCATGTGGCTTCCTTTTATCGTGTGCTATGCGAACATGTTTCTAAGTTGCGAGGTACTGGAAAAAAAACGCAGTTCATGCTACACAAAATGATATCCCTTTAGAGGAAAAATAAGCAACCAATAAATGAGATATATCTCCACTGTGTTCACTTTTCAAACGTATGAATGTAGAGTTGTTTTGACAGATGGGGAGCAGGTTAGAAGTCCCAGAATATAAGAAGGTATGGCTCTGTGTATCCCATCAGGCTTCGGTGCTATAACAGGATCACATCGGTTGTTTTTTATTGATGACGATAATCACACACCACCTCGGTTGGCAACTTCACAAAGCAGACACAGACACAGCACAAGCTAAGAAGTGTCTGACAGTACTGCTGACGCTGCTCATTATCCAATCAGCCTCCTCATCATGGAGGGCCTAGAGAAAGGCCAGCCGTACTCATTGGGGACCGGCCCGTTGACATTGCACTCGAAGAAAGAGAACATGGGGAACCAGATGCGTGCTCGTCGACTCTGCTGGTAGGCCCGGGTGTTGGCCAGAGTGTGGTAGTACAGGAAGAGTCTGGTAGTGATGTAGAACGCTATGAACACGTCAATGGAGTAGTGTTCGTGTGCAGCTAAGATGAAGAAGATGCCGAAGAGGTTGAGGACCCAGGACAACGTGTGAATGAAATTCCAGCTCCTTGGAGTGTCTGTTGAAGATACATTCACCGAATTAGATCATTTCTGTCCAGGTCAGACTGAGGGAGGCTGGTTTTTATTTCAGCTGTAATACCATTGAAGGACACTGGATGGCAACAAAGGGACAATGTTGCCAAACATACTTGCGTCTTCCTTTACCTGTGCCTTCTCCTCGTGATTTATTACTTTACCCCTCACTGCTTTTACCAACAGCTCATAATGTCTCATGATTTGTGACATTTTCAAAAATGTCAGAGCGATTATCTCATCTTTTAGTGAAAATCAGGCTTCAGTTTAAAATGATGTGTCATAATATTTAGATTTTTTTTTCAAAGAAATAGCTGAAAAAATAGCACATTGTGCAAATAAAGACATTTAGTAAATCATCAAGCGTTAATTAGTAAAGACAAATTATGACAGGTTTGTGCTTGGAAAAACTGTTTTTTAGGTGGTTATTAAAAATGCACACACGTACACAGAACTTCATGTGAACTCGAGGTCCATAAATCTAATTTCTGGACAGAAAACAAGGACAGAAAACAATTAAATTATTATTATTCCATGGCCATTTCACTTGAATCTTAACATGAACAGTTTGAAGTTGGAAGTATAAAGCGGTTCTGTTCCCCACTGAATGTAAAACAAAATGACAAAGAATGACCTCTACTCACACTCCGTGACGAAGAAGTTGAGCATGGTAAGAACCACAGTGTGGCCGCTGAACATGTAGTCACCACATGTATGCACTCCTGTCAGGGTCATCCCAAAACCGCTCCATATGGCTACAGCTCGCTGCAGTTTGGCCCACATGTCACCGTATATCTAAAATAAGAGAAGAAGTGTAAGTATTGTGATCTTGAAAATAAATAAATAAATAAAAAAAAGAGGCAGGGATGTAGTGTTTAAAATTCATTACCTTTCCTGAGCATTGCAGGTGCTGTCCTGGCACAGACAGGGAGGTGACAAACATGGTGATGCAGCGCAGCATGAACACCGTCCCCATTAGGCTGCACATGCGCCGCAAAAGAATGGACCTACGAGAAGAGGAACAGTCAACGCAGGTCTTCCATTGTTTTCCTACAGCACATGCACTGACGTGACAGGACTTTACCTGTGTTTATGGAGCAACAGAACCAGCAGCCAGATGTTACAGAGGATCACCCCACATGCTTCAGCCATGGCAAAGGCCCATGGTATTCTAGGCACGCTGTTGGAAAAAGAGAGGAAAAGTCAAATTCCAAACTTCTCTGGTGTTTTTGTGAGGATCTGCTGCTTATCGTTGGCGTTTTGGACTGCTTCTGTTTAGTTTTTTTTACATTTTATAGGCTAAGTCATTAATCTGGAACAAAATAAATTAAAGTCAGTAGCTAAATCATTAATCTTATCCCTAAAAATACCTTTTTGAGATTATTATACTATGGTTAAGGCTTAAATATTTCCAAGACGTTCTAATTTCCATGTTCAAAGTTTCTAAAATCACGATCCTCAACACCAAAATCGTTAAATGCACTTGCCAAACGCGCACTGGCATTACCCTGAAATCAGCTTTTCCCCAATAATCTAAGACATTCCATGAAAAAACTCAAAGCTGGCCATAAACAACGGGTCACACCACAAAGTAGGTCACTTTAAAAAAAAAACACTCAAAAGATCTCTTTGAACCAAAGCTAGCCCATCAGGAATATGTGAGGACAATAATAGAAACATGCTACAAGGAAGTAGGGCAATTATAATGTCCACCATCTGGTATGATATTCTGACACTTGATAAAAAAAAATTTTTTTATATCTTTGGAATTTCACAGTTGGCTGTTTTTGTTGTTATTTTTGGAGACCTCCCAGTGCCCCGGGTCAGAAAAGGAAGGCTTAAGAGTGTCTTAGCTGTCAAACACCCACCTGTCTAGGAAAATATCTGGCAGTGGAGGGTATGTGCGCATGTCAGGCACCCTCTCGTGCACGATGACCATGACGAAGGATGTGAACCCAAACACAAACACCACATAGATGGAGCTAAGCACCGTCTTCCAGTACTCTGGATCCAGGCGCCTTGTCTGCTGCTTGTACTTTCCATTAGTGTACTGGTGATACTCCTCTCCCACTGGTGCTGTGTCAGTGCTGTCACAGTCTCTGCCCGGGTCTCCATTACACAGCCAGTCCAAACTGCCTCCTGAGCCTGTAGGAGAGTGGCCGTCAAAGGGAAGACCGAGCTCCTCCAACAGGTCTATGTTCTGTTTTTGCAGTTTGCGGATGGACACCATCAGCCTTTTGATGTCCCCCAGCACTTTGAGCTCCAGAGGTGGCGAGCGGAGGTCATACTCGCTGAGGGCGAGCAGGCTGGTGCCGTCCAGGCGGTGCTTGTTACACAGCAGGTCCACATAGTCACAAAAGCCCTCTTCTTTCAGCCACTTGGCGACGTGTTTGGGCGTCCAGCGGCGGACGCTCAGTTGTGTCATTTCGTCCTCGCTCTGAAACCTGGAGAAAAGAAGATCAAAACTCTAAACCTTCCCCTCACTGACTAAATCAGCTCCCCGCCGCCAAAAAAGAAGAATCTTAAGGAGAAGTAGGCACTCTTTATTTCCACCGAATCAGCAAAACTAATTCCAAACAATCCACGCAACACTGCCACATAGACAGAAACTAACTTCACTTTGTGACAAAGACTATAAGGGATAAACAAGTTTAAGACAACCCCCTAAAATACACACAGACTGAGCCAATATTTGAGGAAAGATAAGTTTGCACAATAGATTACCACACCCTTGAAAAAATTTGGGTGAAGGAGCAGACAAAGCCAGACACTAAGAGTTATGGATGATGACTTGTTGGTTATTATCTTTAATCCTTTTATTCAAGCAGGCACCCTTAAATGAGTGAGTAATACACCCTATATGTTTCCATGGATACAGCACTGTAGCTCCTGCAGCAGCAACCCCCCCTCCATCACCAGCCATCAATAAGGTGCGGCCCTTACTTTTCAATGTAAGATAACCAGCCTGTGACTGTGTATGCAACCACAGGTATTCACACAAACCAAACCGAAAGCATCCTTTCTTTCTATCACCACAAGGCTAATTCAGCCCTGTAGCCAATGTTAGCCAGCAATGAGCTAATCGCTAGCTCGCTCAATGCCCTTTTCTTTTCATTTGACGCTCACTCACACTCACCCGGGGCCGAGACGTAACAGAGGACCGATAGGGACACTCGTTTATTCAGCTAGCCAGCTATCTGGCATCTCGCAAGAATCTGAAGAAACCGTATGAGCGTTTGCTGCAACAACACGGGCTCGTTGGGAGTCATTTCGCCGCGCTGGTTAGCATTACTGTTGACAACACAGGGTGGTATTACACAGAATAGCTGCGCACTGAGAATGGGCTTGGGGAGGGCGAAACAGTGACACCTACTGGTGGAAGGAGGGTACTGCAGCGTCTTTAACACACTGCAGTATTGATATTGTTATGATTTAAAGCAAAGTCATTATTCGGCCAAGTTCAGTGCCACAAAATGAGAAATCCGAGTTGGGGCGTGAAATGCAGTTGAAATAGCTTCAGAGGTTGTGTGGTTGAGCAGCATTTAGAATATGGGTCACTGATTTAATTTTAGAACAGGAACACCTGTCCTTGTCAGTACCCACATGGTTGTAGTAAAGCCTCAACGGAGTTTGAAAATAAATGTTGTGACAAGAGTTAATCACACAAATGTGTAGTTTTGTCAATGTGGACAACTGTAAATGCTCATGAGCAATCCACAGGAAAGTACGCCTTCAGTGAAAGACTTGGTGAAGGTTTTATATGGAGGGAAAAGGTTTGGTAATCATGTGGATGAAGTTTGGCCTAACCTTTTCATTGGTGACATGTGAGTATTTGACATACGCGACTGTAATAAAAAATAACATGGTTTCCTTGTAATGTGTTTTCTTTTGTCCACAGGTCAGTGGCCAATGATCGCTACAGTCTGTGGAAGCTGGCGATCACTCATGTTGTGAATGCAGCTCATGGGAGGATGCACTGTCAGGGGAGTCATGACTTCTATGGCTCCACTGTGGATTATTATGGAGTGCCCGCTGATGACTCACCGTCCTTTGACCTCGCTCGCTATTTCTTTCCCTCTGCTGAGTATATTCAGAGTGCACTTGACACAGCTGGTGGTAAATACCCATCGTGTTCCTTTATTGTCAGTTTTATCTCAGACTTTGCAGGTTTTTCTGAAAGCCACTCGTTGTATCCACAGTAAAAAAAAAAAAACACTGTCAGCTCGTGCTTTGTGCTTGTTGTAATCTTTTTCTTCCTCTCGTCCCAGCTCGCGTTTTTGTCCACTGTGCAGTTGGAGTTAGCAGGTCTGCCTCTCTCGTCCTGGCCTACCTAATGATCCACCATCATTACACCCTACTAGAGGCCATCAATAAGGTCAAGGAGCACAGGTGGATCTTCCCAAACAGAGGATTCCTCAAACAGCTTTGCGCTTTGGATATGAAACTACGCAAGAGTAATCTTCCACGCATCAAGAACAAATTGATTTTATAACTTACAGGACTTCAAATGCCGATTTTTCTCATGATAAATAAAGGATTCAGCATCTGCCAGTGGAGAGCGATACTGTACTTTGACTTTAATCAGTTTCTAGAATGAACCAAATGTATTTTTATTGATTCTGGTGCCGTTTGTGAGTCATGCTGCCTGCTCACTAGATATTGATCCTTATATTAATAGGTGAACAGTGTAATCAACTCACCCTGAGGCAGAATCCAATTTAAGATGGAATATGAGACAAAATGACTTATTTAACCTTTGCAACCTTTGTAGAACATTTACAACCCTATTTTACATTTAGTTTAAAACACCTGGGTGCCAGTTTTACTTGATATGATACTTGATATTTATTTCATTCTCAAAGGGATAGTTTTTTTGGGCTGTACGAGGTAAATATCTATTGTCCTTGTGTTACCTAAAGTGGGCCGCACAACCTGACCTTCTGATGTAAAGTCGATGCACAATATGCCAAAAAACTGCAGTTCCTCGAATGGCCACTTGAGGCTGGCTACAAGAAGGAGTCACTCTCCATAAGCTTCTTCAACAGATGCTTTGTTTGAGCACCCAGGCGTCATTCACCCTGCCTCGTTGATCCATGTCTTTGCCGATTTTTAGATTAGCTGGGGGGCGGAAGAGGCAGGATTACTAACATTGCAGCAGCCAGAGCCAGAGCGTTTTGAGCTTCAAAACGTCTCTTCAGAATCCTGTGGGTGACGCAGACTTACGCTGTCCATTCTTTAAACTGTCAGCGGTCCACATTAGTGCCCAAACTCAAACTGAGGACACACTGACCACTGTCTACTGTAGGTAACACTCTGAGAGACAAGTGCCTCATACAACTTCATTTGTATATAAATACCATAACCATCCATTTATGACCATAAAAAACTAGTACAATATGTACAAAAATAATAATTATAATAACAGATAAGTAATAATAGATTTATACATTTATATAGTGCTTCATCTAGATACACAACACTTGCATCAAATGAGAGAAACTCACCTCAACCATCATCATAACTACAAATGTTCCTGCAAATGTCTTTTCAGTGCATATCTTTTGTCATAGACTCAAAAGCTGAAAAACCTTGTATGCTCAGGCTCTTTATCAGGGAACATAGGTCTTTGAAATCTGTCAATCGGCCCTGGCTTTGCTGTGATGATGACGTAGAGGAAGACATGGAATACATTTAAGACTTTTCAATCTTCTTCAGAGAAAACCTGGATCATTAACGGCTCAGAAACATGACTGGTGCTCTTCAGGGGTAAAAGATCATTCTTATTGCGCGGTAAATAGAGCTCATTAGGTGTGTCTTTCGGTGTTTAAAATGCTTCCAAAACAGCTTCGCAAATACAAAATATGCGCTCAGTATCAGCCGAGCCTCTTCCCACACAGGAGCACACACAACACTTTGCTAAACTGCATCTGGATGTCATCAGAATCGCTCATTCTCCAGCAGGTATGGATCTTATTTTCAAAGCATTGCATACATATCAACTGGGATTTGTTCCCATCACATACACTACTGTAGATTGATCAATAAGCAGAAGCAGCACTTTAAATAATCAATCAATAACTGTCTACAGGTCAAAATGACCCGCAAACCCTTTATCGACTGATTTTGTGTAGAACATCAGTACTGACTTTTCAACAACACACCATCACGTCCACATTTCAACATCCACATTCATGACCCTGAATGAAGAGAAGTCATTAAATTTTATTCCTTAAAACAGAGGTTAATTATGTTTTTCTTCCGTTTAAAAGCTGAAAATGGTGAAATTGACCTGCAACATAATAGGAGGGTAAAGGGAAAAAATTGCAGCAATGTGAAGGCTGTTTGATGTCATGGGAAGCCAACAGCAAGCTTAATTTTTTTCTCTCTCTTCAGCCAATTTGCGTTCACAAGGTATTTATGTCAGAGCAGTAAACTAACTGTGTGAAGCTGTTACAGTATTTCTGTTTTATTTCTGCATTACACTGTACTTTCTGTCACCTGGTATAAGCAATGCACTTAAACATTTTGTCCTTAATAACATCCAATTATCACTGTTTTATGGAATGATTCATCTCGGTTTGAGGCTTATTAAATTAGAGTCCCACAGTGGTGTGAAAAGCAGAGCCCAGGCTGCACTGTTTGTTGTTCTGCCCTCTGCACGAGTAAGACTACACGCTAGGTTAAGCACTAAATTGGGGAACTGTCCAGTGACAGCAGATAAACACCTGCTCGTACAGATCATCCTGAGCCGGAGTTGACGGGAACTGCTTTAATACAACAAACATTTGGACCAGTAATAGATCCAAGACGTGAGGATTTGGACTTGAAAATGTCAGCCGTGAAAAACAAGACAAAAGAATACTTGACCGTAAAGGATCTGCAGAAGGTTTTGGACTCATGCAAACTGCATCTCAATGAAGTTGACGAAGTCTGGCCAAAAATATACATAGGGAATGTGTAAGTATACATTTTATTTCACATTTAAACCAGACTTAATGAGTTTGCCTTGTAAGGAAAATGTGAAACGTGTTTAAAAAGTGTTTATCTTTTGCAAATGTTATTCTGGTATAAAACATTCACATAAGTCTCTTCTGTCTCTTTGTCTTGCTAGGGCAGTAGCCCAAAACAAGGCTGCCTTGCTGAAATTAGGTATAACTCATGTATTAAACGCTGCACACTCCAAGCGAGGCAGCATAGGGAACCAAAGCTTTTATGGCCACGGCTTTGTGTATTGTGGCATTCCAGCAGATGACTCGACGCACTTTGATCTGGATGTTTACTTCCAGCCTGCAGCTGATTTCATTCATAAAGCTCTGAAGACACCTGATGGTAAGACTCCCCGAGGCTTCTTTTTCACATGAATAATCATATTTCTGCACGGTGAGTTTTAATTATATAATTCAGTCTCCATAAAGATAGAGTAATTTGCTGAAAAAAATATTCCTTAAACCCCTTTAATAAACCCATCTACTCACATTCTCCCACCATGCCGTCCTTTCAATGTCACCACAATGTAACACGAGTTGTAATGGTATGTAAGTGTATTTTCAGCCAGCGGTAATAATAAGGGTCTTACCTTGCAGAATTTGAGTCTATAATGTGACCATGGCTCCTTTCAAAGAAGCTATCAAGCAGAGGACAAGTTGGGATTAAAGAGTCAGTCGGGCCCCGTCTGCAAAAGGGACCTTAAATGAACAAAGGCGATGAATTGTAGGAACTATTTTTAGCTCACAGCAGGAAAAAAGAAAGGCCACAGTGTGAGACGGGCAGCCATGTATGATATTAATAAGACTGAGGCCTCTCACTAATCCTTTCCTTCACATCCTCTCTTTTCCCTTCATCTTGTCTGTTCTGCAGGGAAAGTTCTGGTGCACTGCATCATGGGAATGAGTCGGTCATCCACTTTGGTGTTAGCCTACCTCATGATCTACCGTCACCTCACACTCAAGAAGGCTTTGCAGAAATTGATCCAGAAGAGAGCTATCTACCCCAACAGGAATTTCTTGGCTCTGCTGTTGGATCTGGATCTTCAGCTGACGAGAAATAAGAAAACATGTCAGATCCTGTAATCAAAGAGAGGTTTACACTTCTTAGTCAAACAGCTGTGTGGTTTCAAGAGAGACGGCGACGCCGGTCTGTCTGTCTGTCGGTGCAGACTGAAATATTTCTACGGCTGATGAATTGTCATGAAATTTGGTTCCACTGCGACTGAATTTTTGTCAAACTCAGCTGTGCTTTGCGATTAACACTAATAATATATCACATTACAAAGGAAAGAAAAAGGAGAATGGGAAAGCTGAACACCAAGGAGCGTCACGATTCTCCAAATCCATGATTTAACTTTTAAGTGATATATATATATATATATATATATGAAATAAATAACAACAAAAATAATAATAGTATTATAGATAGATAAAAAGTTTACTTGGCTTGACTAGTGGATTTGTTATGAGAAGTGTGCCTCTCCCGGTGCCAGCTCATTGCCGCAGTCACAGAAAAAGTGAAAAGTGCTTCAAGCTATACAGGATAGTTAAGTTACTTTACTCACACGTAACGTGGATAGGTAATAGATACTGAACGGTCGTGTGTATTGCTGCTACACGTGGAAAGTTTCTTGATGTATTTTTTTTTACTTTATAACACGGATGGCGACATATAAACGCATCACATTATAGCAAGAAAACATTTCCGTTGTAACAACATACTATTTATTTTGTTATAACATAAAAATGTTTGAGGTTGTAACGTGATAACGTAGGTTGTTAAGTTTGTAACATGAAGAGTTTCACGTTATAACGAGCTGTTATAGTTGGTCGCCGGTTGCGGGAAAGGTTGCGGGAAGGTAGGCGGGTAAAAAAAAAAGGAAAATCTTGCAGTTAAACACCAACATGCTAAACATTAGCTTTATATACGTTAACATGTTTACATACTAAACTTACACTTTACATTAGCAAATGAACATGCTAATGTTATCATTCTGACATGGTTTTGTAAATATTCGCTGCTAATAGCACGTTAACATCCAGCAGCATGCTGGTTGCAGGCATGTTAACACGCTAGCACACTGCACAGCTGAGCCTGAGTACAGTTGAGGCTGACAAAGTCAACGTCAAACTGGGAGAAAGTTGCACCAAATCTGTGCCTGACAAGTCTGAGGTGTGGCGATAATAACATAACCTCAGTATCTAACTAAATTGCTACCGGAGCTATAGGCTTTGTTGGGGTTTTTTAAAAATGTTTTTGGAGGCAGTAATGTTAAAAACAAAGAACATCGACAGTTTGGTTGCAAAACAAATTAAAAATTATTGTAATGTGAAGTGAAGACTGAACAATGAATGCTATATAATAATTATAATAAGATTTTAGGACTATTTTATGTCTACAGCGCACTCTTGTAAGATGTTTCTTTCTTCAACGTCTCACTTTGTATTACATCAGAATGGACCAAATGTCTTATGGAAAATGTTTTTTTTTAACTCTGTAGAGGACTCATTAAATATAGTTTGTTTTTTTAAGTCAACATTCAAAAAATGGGAATCAATTTACAGCACCTGTCTCTGTGCCCCCTTCACTGTTCACAGTATGAAACTCCTTTGGCGTACTAGTGAAGTCAGTTTGATCAACACTGTACATCAGAAGGTTTCAGGTCTTTTGATTGTCATCTGTAGACACATTAGAAGGCACACAGACTCATCTGTTATATACAATGGTAGAGTTTGACACCAGTGATTCCCGTATGTTATAAATCATTGTGTCTCAAACTCGCTATATCACACTCCTACACACAACATTAAAATGAGTTTACTGTGAATAAACAAATAGTATGTGGAAAACTACATGACACTGGAGTCAGATATTTTATCATAAGGGTTTCATCTTTCAAGATATTTCATTTTGAGAAGAAAAATTATAAACTGATACAATAAATTGGGAAGTTTTGCAAAAAAATGAACTTGATAAAAAATAAATGTTTACATTGTTTGTACATATGTATGGAAACTTAATTAGTTTTCTCGAGACCTCGAGTTATTTATGTCATTATCTTGAAATAACATTGTTATCACGAGATAATGGCATAATTTTCTTAAGACCTCAAGATACGAAACCCAACTTCAGTGATTTACCATACTAGACTATCCTTTTGTTTGTTTTTTATGTCGAAATAACAAATGTTATTATCCAGAGATAACGGGAAAGTTTTCGTGATATCTCAAGATAACAAAACTTTGTTTTCTCGATATATAATAATACATAAAACAACATAATTAATTTGAGTTCTCAGGAAAACAAAAGGTCAGTCTAGTACCGACATAACATTTGTTATTTCGATATAATAAAAAACGGAGGAAATATAATGCAAGAATGTATGACCACTTGGGGCTTCCATACTTTTGTTCGTCCTACATTATTTTTATTTTTATGTCCATATTGCAAGTTTTTTTTTTTTTTTTTTTTGATGGTGAGTTGATATCTAGTAATATGAACCTTATATCAGTTTCTGTGCTTTCATTCACTAAATTATCATCACATACAGTGAGAGAGATCATAAACTCCTGACTGGCCCAAATGTCCAGGTGCTGATTTAAACACATTTTGCTGTAAAAAAGAATCTATGCCAGGTTTAAGCTTCGAGTACACAGCAGCACTGATCTAATTCTCTTGCTACTGAAAAAAGCTGTGTCCTATCCTCCCTCCTGTGCTGGTAGCTCGGGTAACCTTTAAGGAATGCAGAAGATGATGCCAGAATTATTTTTGGGCTGAGATTCAGATGTTAAAATAGCAAAAAAGGTTGCAGGGTAGATTACCAAGGAGAACGCAGACAGTTGTGCTGTCGACCTACATGTAGCTCTTGTACAGAGACACCTTGAAAAGCAACGTTTCCAGCCAAGGCAAGTGTCTACTTACAATGTGTTCGTATGAATTTGTTGATAGAAGTCCATGTTGGAAAATATTTATTAGTATTTACGGTGTCTATAAACGACAGTGTAAGGTTTTATTGTACTGTATACCGTTGTTTGCAAGGTTTATAAAGCACTTTTATAAATGAGTATGCGCTGTGATGATACTGATGGATTACCACACTCTGTCCTTTTATTAATTTGCTCACAAATCCAGACGAACCACATCCAAAAGGCTAAAGAGGGAAGTGTAATTCATAAAACCACCGAGAAGAGGCCCGGAGGAGGTAAAAAGCCATTTTTATTTGCCCTCCATGTTAACCGTGGGCACTTTCCCATACATAGCATCTTTAATTACACAGAAGTAGAGCAAGAAGGACAGGTTAGCCTAAGGGGGGAGGCAATGAAAGCAGTGCTGCAGCTCAACATGTGCACCAGGGAAATCAGTTCTCTGCCCTGACAGTGGGAGGGAGGAAAGGGTTGTACTTATAGATCAATGAGGAGAAAGAAGAGCCTCCAGGTACTCTGTGCACATGTTATACTTGTGCAAAGACACACTTTACCCTACCTCCAACACTCACACGCTGATATGTATAGAGCATATGGCGTGGTCCGATGCAGTTTTTCTGAGTGACACACGCATGCAATCATGCACATTCAGAGATGGATAAAGCCATCATGATGTTTGAGTGCACCTCCATATGCCACAGCAGCTTAACAAAAGGTCACAGAAACAGATTTGGTCTCAATGACTCATCCCCGTGGACACGACAATAAGTCTTCCGAACCCTGAGTGCCACATTATGTCTCCACAGACCAGCAGAATGCAAATAGGAAGCTGTGCTGCCATCGGTTTCTTTACTATAACAATGCATACACATCGTTTGTACGTCCTTAGCCTAGAGCAGAATCACACAAATGCCTAAATGGATGCTAATGTATACAGTACGCATAGTATAAGTCTCTCTAAAGCCTAGTGTGTAAATTGTAAATGCATAGGTTAGACTTGCCTGCAGGAAATGAAAAGCTGATGTTTACAGGCCTTGAATACCAATTTTCTGTTTCTCTGGAGATAAATAAACCCACCAAGTGCTACTGAACTGTAGATAAAATAATGAGAGCATCATAAGGTCAGCTTACCATTATGTGTTCTCGTGGTCCTTTGCTGCTGTGGAGTGCATTCATCGGCATATTTCTAGTCTATATTTAAAGGCCTGTATATCTGATGTTCTAATTAATGATCATCACTGGTGTATTTCTCTCTCAGTGTTATCCAGAATGAGGCTCTCACTTCAATGAAGTCTTTATTATTTATTTATTTAGCATTCAAAGCAACATCAGATAGTGCCTGAAACCATATCCTCATCCTTTCCCCTACTGACTTCTCAGCACTCAGCGTGGCCCATCTTTCATAGCGCTGACCAGATCTGCTGGTTCAACAAACCCGCTGCTTAAACGCCCAGTTAAACTCTGTCAGTATATCATATGTGGTGCTTCTATACGACAGGTTGTAAAAGCAGAAGTGGAGCATCCAGACATGCCCAGAGGCTTCAGCTGCTTGGCGAGCCCTGAGGGGGCTGATGGCAGGTATGAGACCCCCCCGGCGTCAGAGCTCCAGAGACTAATGTGGACAAAGAAAGGGACCAGCAGCCATATGGATGAAGTTCAGCCCAGGATCTATATTGGAGACATGTGAGACTGGAACAGTGAAAAATCTGCACAACAATAACGGCCATACGCATTGTTGAAAGTCAAAAGTTCTAAAACTCTAAAACAATTAATAATTAATTAATGGTAAAAGCACCTATAATCATTGTTTTATGTGAACAATGGATCATCTAAAGAGCCGAGGGAGTATTTTTGGGTTGCCAGGTTTTAATGCTGTTAATTATGTATAGCTTTAAGCCTTAATATAATTTGAATGGATGAGTTATAAAAAAATCAACCCTCAGTACAGTTGTCATGAACAAGAAAATTAGCTATTGAGACCAAAATTGTTTTTTGTACCGGGCTGTAAACATGTTTATTTCTGCTGTGAAGTTGGACATTTTAACATGGGGACTTATGGAGACTGACTTGTTCTGTAGCCAGCGTCAAGTGGATGTTTGAGGAACTGTAATTTTTGGCACGTCTGCATAGGCTTCACTTCACAGCCACAGATATTACCGCCTGTGCAAAACCAGGGTCAACGCTCCCAATTAGTACTTCGGTTAATGTTTAATTTGCCCAGGTTTAAATACCTGTCTCTGGGATTTCTGTCACCACCCAAATAAACATGAAGAAAAAAAAGTTTGTTTGTGTTTAAAACACAGAAAAAAAAAGCATTAATAAAAGTTCAAAAATATCAACTTATCTTGCCAGAAACAGTGACTGTTGACAGTTTTTATATTTACTATCTGTTGCAATTAATTATTTATGTGTGGTTGTTATTTAGGTGAAAAATGACAAAGTAAGCCACTACGTTGCACCAACCGAAAGGTTTTATAAATTAAATGTGAGTCCACAACTTGGCAACACAGAACATCCTCTAATTTATGCAGTCATTAATCATTTATAAAGCATTACTAAATGTTTTATTAATCATTTCCTATTGCGAAATGGTCATATGTTTATTACTATCATGATTTGTGTTCACAAGAGCAACAAATTCTTCTTTACTTATCCGCACTGACAGATAATTCCCTTTAGGTATGCAGCCAAAGACAAGAGGGCACTCCAGGCTCACCACATCACCCATGTACTTAACGCCGCTGATGGGAAGTTCAACGTGAACACGGGGCCCAGTTTCTACCGAGACACTAAAATCACTTATTATGGAGTGGAAGCTTTTGACATGCCATCCTTTAAGTTGAGTCCCTTCTTTTACCCAGCGGCCAATTTTATCAAGAACGCTTTAAGCTCGCCCACAGGTGAGAAGCTCTCACGGTGTTCAAGGTATTTCTCATCACTCTCACACGTTAACTCATTGAAGCCATTTTTCTTCTGTGTGTGTGTGTGTGTGTGTGTGTGTGTGCAAGGCAAAGAAACAAACATTTGTCAGTCAATTCCCATTACAGCAGCCCCCAGTTGTATTAGTCATTAAAATGCAAATCAAACACTAAACATAATATCAAGCTAATATCTTTCCCCCATGGTAATCTTCTCATAAGCTCAGACCTTGGCTAGCAAAATTGGTTTTAAATGGATTGCCCTGGTAATTTGTAAGCAACACTTTTATTGGACATGGAAATTACACAATTATGTTTGTGGCCTGTGCCTGCCTGGCCTGTTATGCAAAGTGAAGTCGGTATCTGACATGACAGTAATAAGATGAGGCCTCCTCATTCACATGCTGGCTGATCGGGGGCTTCAGTGTGTGGCGGGGCCTACAGTAATCCCCGGCAGAAATACACAGACGCCAAGACAGTTCAATTACGCGCTCCTATGCCCCCTAATCCTCCAGGCTGATAAGGAACCGGGGATTACCGTGTGTTGAAACATTTGTTGCAACATTGTTGAAAACTTTTAGTCAGGAGTTGAAAGTACTCCTCTCTGTGATGTGCCTGCTTTTTAATCCACAGAGGAGTAACAAATTAGACATCGGAATAAAGTTCAGCACAATAATCCAGTCATTGCATGGTTGTAAATATAAAAAGGGAGCTGGTGGAGGATGGTTGAGCTCAGGACTGATCCACAGGAAGCGGTGTTATGTTTTTGTTTTTCCTCTGATCGGCAGGTAGAGTGTTCGTCCACTGTGCGATGGGTCTAAGCCGCTCGTCCACTTTGGTTCTGGCCTACCTGATGATCCACGAGAACATGACGCTGGTGGACGCGATCAAAGCTGTCAGCGCCAACAGGAACATCTCACCAAACTCTGGTTTCCTGGAGCAGCTCCGAGAGATGGACAAAGAGCTGCACTGTCAGGGATCGTCGAGGAGTTGGAGTGCCAATGGGCGGACTTGAAATAAAATCCATCAGTTTGTAAATTTCGATTGTTTTGTTGCTTTCTGTCAGTATTTAAGTTTGAAGTAGAGATTACAACAGTTTTGTGTTATGTTTAGTTCTGGTTTCTGCAGGTTGACCTACCAGAGGAGGTAAAGATATGATAAAGGTAGATATTATGCCATTGACAAATGAAATGCATGTTACCTTGAATAAAATGGATTTCTCTGGGTTTGAACATTGTTGGAAATATTCAGTATGATATAAGCATGCAACTCAACAAACTATATAACATAGGTCTAGTTGTTTATTGGCATTTTAATGGAGAAATGTTAAATAAAATACCGTTATAATGGCAGCATTTAAACATCATTTAAACAATACCAAGACCAATGGGTAAACTCTGATGCTGCTCATGTAAAATGATGGAAAGCTCCAAAACAACTATTAAAAGGATCTTGTGGTGAGATTGTTAGCAACCAATGAAGTTCACTCCTCTCTGGTAAACTGGAAGTTTGCCTCTTCCACCTCTGGGCATAGACGTGGATCAGGCAGACCTGAGGCGGTGCAGAGTTGCTGGCCTGGTTGCTCAAACAAACCACCTGTAATGGCACCTACCTGTCAATCCAAGCAGCCACGCTGTTAATTATACCTAACTTTAAGCCTTAATATAATTCAAATGGGTAAGAGCAATAGAAATTAAGACTCAGTAGTTGTCATGAATGGAGAAATTAGCTATAGATGTTTATTTTTGCTGTGACATATTAACATGGGGACTCGTTCTGTAGCCAGCCTCAAGTGGCCGTTCAAGGAACTGCAGTTTTTGACACTTCTTCTTGGCTTCACTTCACAGCCGGCGGTGGCTGATCATAATGAAGAAATATGTCAGCATGTTTTATGTGTCAGGCAGTGTCTTCCTTTAGATTCTCTATATTAGGTCTGAATTGACGCGGGTTGACTCAATGTGGCGCCCTGACAATAATGCCTCACCATGTTTTTAATCACTTACACTCTTACAACTGTAAACACTGCTGTGGTTGTGTAGTTGAAGTTGTCACCACACAAGCAGCCTGGCTTCTGTCACGCTCGTCTGTGGAATAAATAGTCCACCCAGTCTCTGGCATCTTCAGCTGTCTCATTCCAGGGGGGCTCAGCCTCTAAACAACACTGATACTCCGCTCAGATGGAAAACAGAGCGAGCTGTACCAATAAGGTTGGGGTTTACTGTAGTTCCTTTCCAAATGCTTACAAGAAGAAAGAACTAGGAGGAGAGCAATAATAACCTCTCAAATTTTCCATCCAGGAACATCAAGTATTTGGGAAAATTATCAAACTGTTATCCATGTGTTGAGTTGAATATAATTTGTGATAATTATACGAGTGAAAGATGCAGATATGAGACCAGAGGAGGAGCCAGAGTATCAAACACCACCCACCTGCGATCTGCTCAGCCTTCTGCTGAAGAACAGACGTCCCACTGGAGCTGTCAACGAGGTTTGGCCCAACCTCTACATTGGAGACGCGTAAGTGACATTCTCACTTCAAGGCCTCGCTGTAATATGCTGATCTGATTGAGAAACTGTTGCCGCAAACAAGTCCTGTATTTGGCCAACTGATCGGATAAATATAAAATCTGTACATTTGAGTCACCAGTGATGCACTTGCAAACATATGCTTACAGTGGGCTTACGAAAAAAATGACTGAAGGCTACATTCCTTGTATCGTTTCTTGTGTTGCTTACAGAGCTACAGCTCAGCATAAAACCCTGTTAGCGAATCTGGGAATAACACATGTAGTGAATGCCGCAGATGGACCCCAGCACATCGACACCGGGCCACATTTCTACAAAGATACAAACATACAATATCATGGAGTCGAAGCACCAGACTGTAAAGATTTTGACCTGAGCCCATTCTTCACTGAGACGGCTGATTTCATTCATGGTGCTCTGAGTCAGAAAGGTACGAGGTGGTCAAACGTTTGTGTGAAGTAATTAAATCTGGGTTTGTGAACAGCTAAGATGCTTGGAGACTCCAGAGTTGTGGCATTTGTCTAGTATCTTCATTAAGACATTCTCAATCAGGCATTTTTTATTTCTTTAACTTAGTTTTAGGTGGATAAAGATCTGCTTTTTTATTTTATTTAATCTATTTTTATCCATTTTTAACATGAATGGAGGAATTACATGAGATTTTTGCTACTAGGATGTATAAATAAAGAAATAGTAGAGTTTGTTTTCATCCCAAATTTGTATGGTTATTAAACCATGAACTGACTTTGGACAAGAGGTCCTTTGCAATTAGTCACATTTGTTATTTAACTATATGAGCTATAGATTGCATGCTTTATATAGACAAAGCTGACATTTTATCCTGCCTCTTGTCCATGTAGGTAAAGTCCTCGTCCACTGTGCACGAGGAATCAGCCGCTCAGCGACTCTGGCACTGGCGTTCCTCATGATCAAAGAAAGACTTACCCTCGTAGAAGCTGTAGGCGCTGTTCGCAGGCACAGAAACATTCTTCCAAACGTTGGATTTCTGAATCAACTCTGTCACTTGGACACTTCCTTGGCACTACAGAGGAAAACAATGTAACATTAAGCAGTGAAGGAACAGAACCTGTAAGACCTTGGAGAGACCATTGGGATTGCCTGTTTTGACTCTTCATATTACATGTAACCACTTTGAAGACTGCCTTGTTTTAGATTTGTTCTACCTTCCAGGCAGCCTTTGGCAGTATAGCTGTTATACTGAACAGTAGCAGAACCAAGATGCAAACACAAACCAGAGACCAGACCCAACAGACCTTTTTCACAGCAGCCATTTTGACATGAAAGTAGTAAAGTAAACACAGGTGCTACCAATGATACTAATTAAGGTTCGATTCCATTCAGGTCAAACAGAGTCAGGGTGCTGCAAAACCAGAGACGGTGTTCAACACAATAACCAGAAGCTGAATGAATAAAAAAGGATTTTTAACGGTGGTGGAAAAATCCACAAAACAGCTGAGGTGGGAGATAGAGCTAAATTATATTAGCAGTCACAAGAGACTGAACAAGGCAGCGTCTGAAGGAGGAGGAGGAGGTTGGAGGTCTTTTTACTTGTGCAGGTTGATTGGATGATGGGACGTAGATTGTAACTGACTTGAGTTGTATACATAATCACATTACACAGTTACATTTTCATTGCATTCTAATGGAGTTTAAGTGCAGATTCATTTGTAAGATCCGCAGCATTACTTCACAACAATAATGCAAATGACAGAAATAAAAATTGAAGAGCCTGTTAAAGAAAGAGACTAAACTTAAACATTGACTTGGATTTTGCTGTAAGACCTGACTAACTTGAGACTTGACATGAAACTTTCTACTTTTTTGACCTGGTAAAACCCTTAAACTAAACAACAGGCCTTGTATAGCCACACAGCTTGAAAATTTATATATTTACATGAACCTATTACAGCCGTCCTTGAAAGGAATTTATCTCTGAAATATTAAAATACAGCTTATTGGAGGAAAATGTTCAAATGTGATGATATTCATCTTGATTTACTGCTTATGAAGACTTGGGCTTACCATAAAGGACTTCTGTCTAAATTTGGACTTGTCTGGAATTACTTAACACGTAACTCAGACTTTTATTGAGCCTCAACTTGGACTTCTTTCAAATTCTTTAAGACATTACTTGGAAATGACCTCAGTCTTGACTTGGACTTGTCTAAAATGACTTATTATTTGGACTTGAATTTGAAAACAGTGGTTTGATAAAAGGAGCTAAAACGCTGGTATGGTCCTTTGAGCTGTCTAAACTGTGTCTAAGCACAATCAATATCACAGAGACCATTAAAACAAATGTAGCACAACTGCCAAAACCCCTGCTGTACTCGAACAACACGAAGACAGCGTATTCCTATAAATAAACAATGCTCCACTTATATATTCACATTGCTCAAAACACTGTGTCTTAACTGCTGCAATCCTGCGTTGTACAGTTAAAACTGTGATGTCTAAAGAGGCTTGATACAAGATGATAAAAATATGCCAGCATGGTTCTGAGTGTGTATACAGATTCAGGTCAGACTTTGAAAAGAGATGAAACGCTGAAGCCATCTTAATAAGAAATGCTCTCCAGAGCACACTGGGAAAAAGAGAGAGAGAGAGAGATGCTGTCAAAATAAAAGGAATTGGATATCACAGGTTTAATGATTTCACTGTCAGAATGAATGATGGCAGAGTATGAAGATATGAGGGAAAAATAAAGGAGCCTGATGGTGTGAAAACTCTGTCTGACATGTTAGCAGCTTCATCCAGCCATTCTGCAATACAGTCATCATCACACTCGCACTTTGGGGGCTTGCATTTAGATCACTGAATGGACCATGCATATCATATAACGGGGAATCAAAGACATGTGCCATCCTGTGAAAAACCTCATCTGTCTAACAGTCTGACACATTTCAGTTCTCTTCTGGGCCCCTGAAGAGGCTTCAGAAAATGCAGAACATCCTTAACGGGTGTTGTGAGGCTGCGCTTACACGGTTTTCTCCCAGCGTCTGAAGATATGCAGAAAGGGCTGACACAATTTCAAGGAGTCGCTCATACGGCTGAGCAAAAGCTCAGAGTGTCCTGTTCACTCCAGTGAATATGGGTATCCTTTGGCAAGTGCAAAGTTTGGATAAGCACGGCTTCCTGCCAGCAGTGGAGATTAAAGTTGTGTGTTTAGAAGTGGATGGCAGGGACTGGCTGGGTGGAAGTTTTCCCCACAGGCAGGGAACGTGGCAGCTAAGGTCAGGGGCCCGCCACATCACAGCCCTAAAAATATCCTCCGCATTTGATGCCCGTCACAGAGTGGTTATACAATCTGTGCCCTGACTTGAGCCTGCCAGAATTAAACCTTACCGTGTTCTGCCTCTGAGGACTGCTTCACAACAAGCTGCCAGAATGATGAAAACAAAATTTTCAAGCAGGAAGACGAAGGACTTCAATCTCCCGGTGAGTGGTGTCGGAGATGCATGCGGAAAACAAACAACAAAACTGTACTTTTTTATGATTGTAGAGGGAGAAAAGTGGAAGGGGTAGGAAAAAAAAAAGCGAGCGTGGTATTTCTTTTCCCCCCCTTAAGATAATAAATCATGTGTGAAAGCAAGCCACAGTGAGAAAATGGCTTCTCACAAGTCAAAGACTGGCACCAAGATAAATGTTACAAAAGCAGCAGAAGAATCCAGTCCAGTGGATGAATATGTCACACCTGGGGGCTATGAGCTGGAGAAAATCCTCAACCGTGGGAGTGTGGCTTATACTCATGTCAATGAGGTGTGGCCTAATGTCTACATCGGGGACGAGTAAGTAAAAAAAAAAGTATTAAATGACTAAACTGAATTAAATAATAGAGGATTAAAACGATATTCGCATTGGCTTCTCGTAGGGAGACTGCAAAGGACAAGTATAAACTGAAGAAGTTGGGGATTACGCACATCTTGAACGCAGCAGAGGGGACGTGGAACAACGTGGACACCGGAGCTGGTTACTACAGCGACATGGACGTCGTCTACTATGGCGTGGTGGCAGAAGATGTCGCAACATTTGACCTCAGCCAGTATTTCTTCTCTGCTGCTCAGTTTATTAAAGAAACACTGAGCAATCCTCAGAGTAAGAAGACTCCAGACACTGGGTCACTCCAGACATAAAGCACTTAGTGGTATCTAGTCTTGATAGTTCTAGTTTTAAAGTCCAAGAATAAATATGTGTTGTCAGACCAAAGACGACAGTGTTATTAACCACCTACCCGAATTTGAACAATTGAAAATGTCAACAAGTTTATGAAATTAGGTCTCGAAATCGGCATATGGAGAAGTGGTGGCTCAGGGTGGCTTCGGTGCATCATCGAGCCATTAAAAAAGCATTAAAAACATGTTACTTTTCAATGCTTTAAGAGTCATCTGTTAAATTAAATTAAATGTGATTTACATTATTTATTATGCAGACACTCTTGCCTGTAGGTGCACAGATTTTTAGATATTTGCCTTTAAACTTCAGCCACCGTCCTGGTATATTGGCATGAAAGGAATTTGTGAAGCTCAAAGAAATGAAAAACTACATTTGAGACACTCAATATCAATTCATATTTTTCAGCAACAATGTCCCAGTTTCTAGGGATTATCTTCAGACTTTGCTGTGGACAGATTTCATAGGGACTGTCTGTGGATTATCCAAGAGTCTGTTTTCTCTTCTTTGAGGACCACAAGTGAAATTTGGTGGCAGAAATCCAAAGAATGGATATTTCTAAGCCCAAACTTTCTATATGGTTAGACACCACTTTAAAGTTTAAATATATATATATATATATTTTGAGAGTTTGGTGTAACACACAACTATTTCCTGATTGTGTGGTTCTCCAGATAAACTGCTGGTGCACTGTGTGATGGGAAGGAGTCGTTCCGCCACGCTTTTCCTCGCCTACCTCATGATCTGTGAGAACATGACGGTGGTCGACGCCCTCGAACACGTGAAAAAATGCAGGCGAATCATCCCCAACTGGGGCTTCCTGAAACAGCTAAGAGAGCTGGACATGCACCTCCAGGAGAAAAGGGGAGAGTCTACAGAGCAGAGCTGTTGACTCCGGTCAAGCGTCAAGTCAATGGGGACAAATAAAAGGTCCTTCAAGACAAGTTTCATAGTCATTGCATGTCTTAGTCAAGTACCAAAGCTCAAATCATTCAAGACAAGTCCAGTTTAGGTCTTAGGACCAATGTGCGTAATTTAAGACAACCCCAGGTCAAGTCATAAGTAATTTGGGATAAGTTCAAGATGAGTTCAATCTCAAGTCAAGTCTCAGGTCTATCACAGCAAGTCCTTGAAGAAAGTCCAAGTCTCAAGTAATGTGAGACAAACCAGTCTCAAGTCATTGTGGATGAGTTAAAGCTATGTCTTGAGTCTACAAGTCCAAATGAGATGAATCCCAACCCATTCAATACATGTCCGAGTCCAGTACCAGGTCTATCACAAGTCAAGTCGTTTAAGAAAGGTCCAGTTTAGGTTTTTAGGCCAATGTAGGTCATTTGAGACAACTCCAAGTCACAGTCAAGTCTCAGGTCTACCACGACAAGTCTCAAGCCAAGTTTCAAGTCCTTGAAGACAAGTCCAAGTCTCAAGTCATTGTATTAAAAGCTACGTCTCAGGTCTACATGTCGAAAAAAGCTAGTTGCACGTCAAGATGCCAGTATTTCCTGAATATTACATGGCTTTTGAACATTTTCCCTTTACACCAAATTTTTTTTCAACAACAGAGATAATTAAATATTCAATGTGTGTGGCGAAGCAAAGCCTGTCTATTGTTGTCCCATTTTTTATAAGGTAAAAACCTGAATGTTTTTGCTTTGAGGTTTTGTCTAAAATTCGGAGGGGTGAAATTTCAAGTACATCATCAAGTTTCAGAGCAGGCAAGTCCGAGTCAAGTTTCCTTTTTTTTTTTTTTACTTCATTTTATTTTAAAATACTTTTCTGCAGAGAAAACAGCTGCCTGGATTACCACGAATTTAAAATCTATCATTGCATTTCTCAATTCTGTGACACGCCTCAGGCTGGTAAATGTTTCAAATTAAAAGGAGAACAATCAAATACATGGTCAATCATAATTTATTCTTATGCTAAAATGTACAGCATTTTTAAGTAACTGACAAAAGGAGAAAAGTCATAAATACAAGAATGTCATTCTGTCCGATTTTTGTGCACATAGCCAGGTATTTTCCCCCCTGTTCTTACCAGCAACTCTGTACAGGTACAAAGGCTACAAAAGAGCAATATAAACAAAAACACAAGTACAAGTTGCGTTTTACATGCAATCCATTAGCTTAGTTTGGTCTATTCACAGGCTCTATTCTTCTACACTTCGGTAAAATATAAATCCAACATTTTATAAAGATAGAAAACAAATCTACAGATGGAATGAAAACGTAGCTTTAAAGGCATTATGTAAAATATCAACTTTGGACTAAATTTATATTTTCTTTATTGTTATTCATCGTTATAATCATTTAGTTCTTTTTAAATTCTGCCACACTTCTGGACATTTTGAAATGTTTTAGAACTTTCAGGGTACAAACACTGAGATATGCTTTGTTATTTTGACAGAAATCAGTCTGCTTTATTAAACAGAAAGCTGCCTCAAGGAGATCTGTTACAAAAGACTTCAGAATTATACATACATAGCAATAAAACCTCTCAAACCGAACAGAAAACAGGACTAAGTTTACATTTTTTTACATTATTAGAATTAACAAAATATAGTTTCATCTTTCTCCCCGTGGAGGGAAACCTAATAAAGGCCAGATATCTTTAAAATGGCTTGCTATTAAGCACAACACTTGTACAGTACTACTCAATGCACTGTCACTAACAGAGACTGAAGCATGCTAGTTGTCACTTTACAAAATAAGTACAATAATTTAAATATACAAAGGCATGAGTATAGTACAAACTAATTGTCAGCACTGTTAGACAGGTACACTGAACAGGTTCAAACAGCCACTAACTCCACTTGTAGCAGGCACATTAAATGGCTTCATTTGAGGCTGCTACACGACTGCAAGACCACTGATGAAATCTCTACCTCTGAGCTCTGAACCCGCCTGCTCTAAAGACACATCAGAGACACTAACACTAATTAAATAGATTTTCATCGTAATGATGTAAGGCTTCCCATTTGGAGAAACAAAAATACTTTTTAAACATTAGCATCAAAGTTTTAACTCACTGATGAAAATTTTTGCATTCTTTCCAAGTGCTGCTGCTGGTTTTTAAGTAATAAACAAATAAACAAAACAAACAAAAAAAAAAGACACCAAACAAAGAAAAAAATAAAAATAAAATAAAAAGGCCAGATCAGTGCATCTTTAAACAGCAAAATGCACGTGAGAAGAAGAAAACAGCTCAGTCCTGCGGAGAGTTACCGCCTGATGAAAGGCCCTTTCAGGGACTGCTTGGACATGCCTGTGTTCATGTAACCATGGTGACCAGCTGGAGTGTACACCATGTTGCCATGTGGTGGAGCCTGCATGGGCTGCTGGGGGTATGGCTGTGTTCCCATCATTCCCATCTGCATAGAGTACTGGGGTGACTGGTTCATATAGGCATGGTTGCCATGGTAGCCACTGTTCATCATCGGCTGGCTCATGCTGTAGCCGTTCATGGCGTTGAGGGAGGGCATGTTCATGGAGTTGACATTGTAGGCCGGTGCCGGCATGATGTTCACGCTCATGTTCATGCGCGGCATGGTAGCCAGCGTCCTGGATGGCGCCTGCATGGGCACAGTCTGTGGCTGTCGGGCGTACATCTGCTGCTGGTGGTGTGACAGCGGGGCCGACTTGGAGCGTGCAGAGATGTGACTCTTGGAGGGCATTTGGGGCTGGATCCGCTGCGAGGGCGGGATGCCCATGTTACGCTGCAGCATCATGGGTGGCGGGGAGCTGAGATTTGGGGGCGGGGTCATGGTGGCCTGCACCTGTGGGTTGGAGACTCGATGTGGGGTCTGGGACAAGGAAACCAGGCTGGAGTGCTGGGATGACAGCGAGGGGGTGTTTGCATAAGATGTGATGGGGTGTGAGGCCGAGTGGTTGAAAGGCAGCGAGTGAGGGTGGTCGATGAACGTGTTGGTGAACTGCTGCAGCTTGGCCAGACTGAGACCGGACGACTGAGAGTAGTGCCCGCTGCCGTACTCCCCCTGGTGGTTGATCCTCTCGTAGAGGGCGAAGTTTGGGTTGCCAGACTCGGGGATGTCGGCCAGCTGCATGGTGGTGGTGAAGTTGGAGGGTATGGCACACTGTGCCATGGGCTGCTGCTGGCTGTGCTGACTGTGTTGATTGTGAAGGCTATGCTGAGCGTGCTGATTGTGCTGGCTGAGCTGATTGTGCTGCAGGTGGTGATTGTGGTGGTGACTATGCTGGTTGTGGGGATTGTGTTGACTGTGCTGGCTTAGCTGATTGTGTGGACCGTGCTGATTGTGTTGGCTGTGCTGATTGTGTGGGCCGTGCCTGCTGTGAGAGTTGTGTTGACTGTGTTGGCTGCGCTGGCTGTGTTGACTGTGCTGGCTGTGCTGGCTGTTGCTGGGGGGCCTCTCCACCACCACGCAACCCTGCGGCGACTTGACGTTGCAGTGCGGCGGCGAGCTCAGACTGTTCTGCTGAATCATGCCGCAGCTGCCGGGATTGACGGCAGCCATTTGCTGGCTCACGGCGCAGCTGCTCTGGGCCAGGCCACTAGGGGGGATGCTGCCATAAGAGCAGCTGTTCTGGGAGGGGCCTGCCCCACAGATGCTGCCCCCCATGGTGGAGTCGTAGCTGCTGGGGTTCTCGTAGTTCTCTGTGGTGCTCTCGATGCTGCCCAGATCACTGAAGCCACTGTCCACCACCTGTTGCGAGTGATCCGACACCGACGGCACATCCATCATGGGGCTCGTCTCCATGTTGTGGAGCGAGGGCACGGAGATGGCACTGTGGTCAGGGCTGATCTGAGTGTAGCCGCTCTCCAGGATGGACACAGCCGGGCTGTTGACAGAGCGTACCGACTGGCTGGGATGGGACTGCGCAGAGGAAAGGGGGCTGCTGTGGTCTGACTGGGGGCAGTCATCCAGTGAGGTGAGCTGGGGGCTCTGGGCCACGTGGGTGTAGGTCTGCAAGGTCCTACAGGGCTCCTGGCTCTCCACACAGTCCTGGAAAACACTCTCTCGCTCGGTCTCCTGCGTCAGGGACTGAACAGCTTGGGCCGTCTCTGAGTCAATCTCTGTGCAGAGCGGCGGATCCTCCCTCAGCACGGGACTGAGTGTCGGCCTCTCTGTGGGCTGAGGAGGTTGCTGATCTGGACAAGGACTGGGCGTGCTTTCTTCCTCTGACTCAGAGTCTACAGGGTTATCAGAGTCTACAGCTGCTACTGAAGCGACTGCTACTGCTTCAGTTTGTGGTGTTGCTACTGTTGTTTCCGTCACCGCCTCCTGGATGCTTTCTGCAGCGGTAGCTGGTTCTTCTTCACTGCACGGTACTGTAGAAACCTGCTGACTCAACTCAGAGTCATTGTCTTCTTTTGGATCTAAAAAAGGTGGGGTGCACTCGGGTATTTCTTTCGTACTCTGTTCCAACTCTGCTCTGCTGCTCTCGGGCTCTGCTGTCTTGCTGTGACTGTCATCTTCATCATCCGCATCCTGATCCTCTAACTGAGTTCTCTGCTCGTCCTCCTCCTCGTTGTCATTCTCCAGTGACGCAGCACCCACCGTGCTGTGTTCCACATCTTTGGCTGGGGAGTCCTGCCCGGTTTCACTCTCTTGCTGGTCATCTTCAGGTGGTTCTGGGGAATCACCTCTGTCTTCCGGCCTCGGGGACATGGCGCCAGGAGAGGCGCAGGGCGAGCACACCGGAGATGCCACTGGCGATCCTTCGGGGGAGCTCGACTTCTGGGAGCTGTGATCAACAGGACTCGGGGGCTCAGACGGGAGCCTCTCTAGCGTTATATCTGGACTAGCCGAGCCTCTGCCTGCTTTGCTGCCCTCGTCCGCGCTGACAATATCCTGGTCTGGTTCCTCTTTCGCTTCTTCGGTCTGAATGTGGTGCTGCTCTGCCTCCATTGGGGTTTCAGGGGGTGTGTAGAGGTTGAGCTTGAAGCCCATCTTTCGTTCATTCTTTAGCCTCCATTTGGGAGGGCCACGTTTCACTCCTTTCGGCCAGCCTTTCTTCCGTTTTACTGGACGGGGTCTGCTGGGTCTCTTACAGAGGACGTCAGCTCCTACAGATACAAAACAAAGAGAAAAAACACTGAACGCTTCTGCCAGAGAGACGATCTGCTATGCAACAAAGAAATAATAGTAACAAATATTTCTACATTAACATATTTTGACAGTCAAAATGCAAAAACCTTCATTCCAGTGATCACGATTGTCTTTCTGTGCATTTTTCTCCAGCCTCGGGCGACCTCTCCGGCGTTTCATTGGTGTAATCGGTGTCTTGTCCTCCTGTTCCTCCTCCTCCTCTTCTTCTTCCTCCATCTCGCCCACTCTGCAGGTGCGCTCCAGCAGGGGCATAGGACGCTCATCCTCTGAGTTATCGAACGGCTCGTTCAGCACCTCGGTTGTCTCGGAGATGGTTTCTGTTGTAACGCTGCTGTTTATTCTCTTCCTTTTACGCCCTCTCTTCTTGAGCACAATGGTTCTCTGAAAACGCAAATAAAAAAGGGGAACCATTGAAAAAAAAAGAATAAAACCTCCGCCAGAGAAAAGGAGTTTTGTAAAGACTGGAAACTAGGGCACTCGGTGGATGACCTCCATGAGAATATAGAAGGAATTCATTCAAGCTTTTGTGCTAAATGTAAAAATGTTTAAACCGCACTGTGAGACTAAATGTTTGAGCAATGCAGCCTGGTGTGGAAAACCACAAATGAGACAGGCAGAATAAGCAGAAACCACAGTCTATATTTTACATTCTCCAGTTGTTTCCCACCGGCTGCCTACGGACTCAACCACTCTGCTCTCCGAAATCCTTCACAAGAAGAATGTGAAATCAATACTGTAACTAATGCACTAAATAAACTCCAAGAGCCAGTGTCGTTCCTTTCTGGTTTCCTGGTTTTTTGTTGAATAAGAAAAAAAAAAAAAAAAAGGTCTCCCTGACATCATGCACCCGGCTGTAATATTATCTCCAGCACAAGGGGGCAGTGCCATGTAGACAGAACAGATGTGAGAGGCACAGAGGAGGGCAGTAAATTAACCATGACAATTGACAATAGTACAAGGTTTAGCCTGCACAGTCTCGACACCAACAGTGAAAACACAATCTATTATCTACAGCTGCAGGCACACAGGGAGGCTCCAGATGACAGGAGGAAGCCACTGAACCCTCCACTGAATTCATGAATATTTATCAAACCTACCATCTCACCAGAGTACACAACATGGTCCCTAATGAAGGAAAATATCTAATGATATACATTTAATTCCACTTTGTCCTGGAATAAAACTCCAGATAATCGATGTGATAATCCTGCTCAGGAAAAAAATAAAAAATCGCTGACTTGTGGTGATGCAAAAAAAAGAAGCATGAATCACATCAACAAAGAATAAAAGTCACCTTTCTCTTGGCTGCAAGCATCGCATGGGCTTTTGTTAGGATGGGTGGTGAGCCATCGGAGTCATCATCATCATCGTCATCGTCATCGTCGTCGTCGTCATCAGCTTCGTCATCACTCACTTCCTCCGACTGCTGGATGCGCCTGGTCCAGGACAGCGTGGGGCGGCGTTCGTAGGTCCTGTAGGGAACCTTACAGTGGACCTTCGTGAGAGGTTGCCTGCTACTGTGAGTCATCATGTAACCCTCTCTTTCCTCCTTCTCCCAGCAACTGGCCTGCTCCTTCAGCCGCTCAGCCTGGTAATTAAACAGACAAGACGCATTATCTCTGGGAAAGGCGCACGCACGGCTCCAACATCTGAGCAATGAGGCTAATGGGAAAACAAGAGATCGGAATTAACATCATGACAAATGAATCACTGCAGGTCTCTCCTGATAATAAGAACAGCGTCCTGATTGGATGTCTGCCCGTCATGGAGGGAACATTTCCGTTAAGCAACCGTGGAAAGATTGCATTTCATGGAATATTCAACACTATCAATTATGTAGTGAACTGATTTAGGGCAATTTTGCACAACATTAGATGCCTGCTGACAGTGAGAATGCTTTTCCCTTTAATGGCCTCTATTTGAACTCTCCAGCTAATCAAACAAACATCCAATAATAGCACACTAGGCAAGTGTAAACAAATAACTCGAGTCTCCTGATTGAGCGAGGAAACCTACATCCATCTCTGCCTCCCTCTCCTCCTCAGACAGGACGGCGTTGAGAGTCGTGGAAGGCGTCCAACGCAGGGCGTCGGGGTCTACCTCGTTCCGGCGTGGGTTAGCCCTCAGGCTCTCCATGTGCCTCTGAATCAATCGCTCTCTTCTGATCAACACGATCCTAGGTCACAGTGAGAGAAGCATGTGAGTTCACGTGCGCAAAAGAGTGAAACGCTAGCCAGGCTGGACAGAAGGTAGACAGAAGGTGATGTGTGGTTAAATACGAGCACAAAGACAAGCTCTTTGGGACAGCAGGTGCTCCATGTCCTTGGGGGTGCTTAACCTGACTTACTTCTGTCAATATTCAGCAGCATTAATGGATATGGTGTTAAAAATACCCGCTGGCCTGGATAAGTCAGACAGCATAGAGAAGCGGCAGCACAGGCTGAAGGAGACTGCGGCTCGGAAACTGACCTGCCATCCTGTCTGTCAATCATGCCGAGCTGCTGGAGAGTAGCGGCGATGTCATGTGGACACATCCCAGTGGCCCTGCTTATTCCTTTAACACTGATGTGTTTATCTGGGTGCTTATAAAGGTACTCCAGTATGACACTTTTCCAATATGCCAGGTAGGATAAGCGACCCAGATCTGACAGCGGCTTCTCCGGGGAGCCGGCTTGTCCTTCTTGCCTGGTGAGAAGGTAACCTAAAAAGACAAGATTCAAACAAAAACAAAATGCTTTAGTCAAGCTAGAGGCTGCTGCTAGGTTATTTCAGACTGCGATTCAGTCCCTACGCCCCCTCCCTTATGGATTACATATTCATGTAAGGATGTGACACCAAACCCTGGTTGGGTTTTCACCTTCAAATAGTATAAAGGGAGGCGAGGCAATCAGTTTTCCTCTCCTTCAACCTCTGTCAGAAGCTATGATACATGCTGGCAAGGGCAACAAAGGAGGTTGAAAGAGGGGAGTAAAGAGGAAACAAAGCGACGGAGCGAAACAGAGAAGCAGCTGGATGTCATTGCTCACAAGAGACTGCACTTAGGAGAGATAACGAACAAGAAAAAAACCTAATACTAATATGTATCTGTGTGTAATTAGTTTTATAGCGGCCCTGTCAAGGGTCATCCATTATAGGCGGCATGAAATTAATTAATGCTTTTTAATGTGCACCCACTACCGAGAACCAAACAAGCAAATCTAATCACCAAACAGTGAACACATAATATTCCAGTAATCATGACAATATTCATTACTAGAGCTAAGAAGACGAGCCTGTGATAACAAACACTTAGCGATAAATATTCAAATAAATTAATTGAGAGAAGTCATATTTCATTCCGTGTCATTTTACAAGTACATTATCGTTAATAAACCGATACAAAAGAGCTTCTCTGCGTCCTTTGAATTATGATTTGAAAGAGAACATTTCTCACAAAGGCACCCGCTAATGCACCGCTCTCAGAGCTACCTGAGACAAAGTGTTCCTCTAATACAATCCAATATAACAGAAAATCTTAATCTAAACAACTTTCAGCTCCAAAGCTACATTTTCCAATAAAGCCTTCAAAGAGCTCAGGACTCAGCTGTGTTCAATCTCCCTTAATCCCTGTCTTTGTTATCAGCACACTCTCAATATCACAGATCCTCTTGCATCTCTGTGTCTCAATGGCTCCCAAAGTGAACAGGAAATCAAATGCTCCATTACCGCCCGCCCACCCCGCTCGCTCGCTCCTCTTCCTTCTCTTCATCATACACAAACTCGGCAAAGAGACAACTCTTGAAAAACAATAAAACGCCTATAATGACAAAAACTGTCTGCTTAAACACAGAAATCCACTCAAGGCAGCAACTGTTTTCATAAGTGGACCGCAAGGCTTTAAATATTGTATGTGTTGCATTTACTGGACTGAAATATAAAAGCAGTATCTGCACCTCATCACAAGTCAAGGAGAGAAATGTTGTTTTCATGCAGAGCTTGGGTGAAATATTACTGGCCATCAAATAATATATGCAACCACGTTGCAATGTTTCCCACTCCTAATCTTCTGTGATTGCCTAAGCACTGTACATGAATGCTCTTGATTAGGCTCCTTCAAAGCCTTAACCAAATAACAGCACCTTGCCACAAGCTACAAATTCACCCCTTAATCTGAAAGTGTTTGTAAAGACCAATGAGAGAAAAAAAAAACACTCAGTTCAGTGGTCTAAAAAAGCATTAAGGAACTTACTGAAATCAATAAGGAACCTTCCAAATCCTTGCCTTTGGTACTGAGGCATGATCATTATGCAGGAGACATTGTACTTCTGCTGGCAAAGCTTTTCCTGAGGGAAGGAGAAACAGATCAAGTATGTCAGAGCTCTGCTGAAGCTGGCAATTTACTGCACCTGCCATTGTCCTTGTCTGGGGCTGTGCGTGTGCGCGCGCACACCACACACACAAAGGGCGACGAGTTTTTTCCTAAAAAAGTTCCACTCTTTTCTGAAAAATGGCGACAACAAGCGATAATTATCTTTTTGTCGGTTAATCTGTCAATCCATTTTGGAATATTCAATCATAAAAATGTCCGATAACAGTGAAAAATCTCATCTTAAAACAGCTTTTGTTTGTGTCTGACCAACAAAACCTAAAGATAGTAAAATCAGCAAATCCTCACACGTTATAAGCTGTAACCAACCGAGATTTGGCTTTTCTTTTTCCGATTAATCGACCCATCATCTACTGCGAATAAGTTAAATCCATGTTACAAAAACGGACAAATGACAGTAAAGTCTTTCTGCATCAAGATCATCGTTCAAAAACCATGTGCGGTATTCCTTCATTTCCCATATAATCACTCTGTAATTCTTACCTTGGAGAAATAGCCCACAAGATGACAGCCTTTCTCATCATTCTTTGTAAGTATGTAGAAGAGGAAAGGCTCCACATCATAATACAAGGTCTTGTGATCCAGGAAAAGCTTGGCTAACAGGCAGAGGTTTTGGCAGAATAGTTTGCTGACATTTCCATCAACCTAAACACGGAATAAAAAGAGCAAGAGGACACTGTTCAAACAGTTCCCATTTTTCCCCTCCTCCTCCTCCTCCCAGAACCCATTCAGTGGAATCTCATGCAGCATACAGTTATTTCTTTATTGCCGTAAAGGGAAGCTGACCTCAAATACGGAAAGGTCGTCCTTTCTGTAGATTTCATTGGCTGGCGGGTGGAACCAGCCACACTTCTTTGTGTGTCTCTGGAGAATGTTTTTGCTTCTCATGTACTTCAGACAGAACTCGCACAGATAAAGCTTTTGTAATCTGATGAAGACAAAAGGCAGAACTGTGGTTTGTACTTCAGTGACATTGAAATAAACACTGAAATAAACACTGAAATAAGAAATGTAACTTTACTAACAGAGAAACTTGGCTTTGTTTGTCAAGTTAAAGCAGCGCTACCTTGAATATTCAGGCGGGTAAGGCGACGAGTACCAGGTTTGGATCTCATACTTCCCAAATTCAATGACGGCAGGACATCGCATGGAGTCTGTGTTCATCAGAGATCCAGTTCTCTGTGAAAAGATTCAATAAAAGCAAACGGATAAATGTGGTGACCCAGATAGTTCAACCCTACTTTGTCTCTAATCACGAGTCTATAAAATGGTATTGTGGTTCACAGTTCTCATGTCTAAACAAAGAGACACATGAAATCTGTCACCAGTAAGATCTTAAATACTTAAATAACATATAATCTTTAAGTCCCTGCTGACATCTGGGTTAGTTTCTGATCTCCTAGCTGTCAGAATAGCAATACATTAAAAAATATGGGAGTTTAAATTTATCCCACAGTGCTTTAAAACCTTAAGAGTACATATCGTAAATCAAAGTAATGTGGAGACACTTTTCAAGATATTAAATTTTGTCCTTGTCACCCACCTCTACCCTTAACACATCACTGAAGATGAGGATGATTGGGATAATATTTTGGGAAAGCCAGACTGAGACTGCAAACTCATGCTGCTAATGGAGGCTTAGTGGAAGAACATAATGATTTTTTGTGACTGCAAAATTGAGATTTATACAAAGAGGTTCTCAGGGACGAGACAAATGGCTGCCGTTTGTATGGGATTGTACTTTATTTTGATCATACTGGCAAGATATGAATGAGATAAATGTTTGGATTTGAAGTTGACTTCTGATTTGTTATTGTTATTATAAGAATATGCATGTTTTGTCAACCTTTAACTGCTAAGTTAAGCCTAAAATTCGTCCCAGTTTTCTCACCTGCGTGGCGAGTTCCTGCACATGTGTGAACGTCTCAATGTCCTCCTCTGTGACGTGTTCTCTGGACATGGCCGCGAAGTCGGCTCGGGCCTCCTGCTTCACACGCAGCTCCCCGTTGTGGCCTGTTACAGGCACAATGACACGACATCAACACATCAGATAGCACATCAACTCCGCCTTGTTTGAAGCAGCCGTGGCTGAATAATCTCATAAATGCATTCTATGCAAATGCGCTTATACTGCGAGTGCTGCTGCTGCTGCTGCTGAGCCTGTTTGAGGCTGTGTCTCTGAGGAATTTCATAATGTATCATCTTTGCATGTTTATATGAAAATCCCTAATGTAATGAAGTGAAACTAAATCACTCTAATTGCGTAACTGCTTTCATGTGCTTAGTCATCCACCAAGACAGTTTCCCATGAATGAAGAAGCAGATGCAGTGAAGGAAGCGAGTGTCGACATGAAAAGCAACTGATGTTGGAAAAGCAGGCAGTAATTTTATGAAAGACATCAACACCATGACTTAACCACCAAAACAAAAACCCATTACAAGTGGACGTGATGTGTCATTAACATATTTATGGAAATGTGCTGTTGGGATAAGTAGTGTTTGTGCAGTATATTGTTTAGAGCTGCTTGAAACATATATCCATTTGTTTTTCCTATGTGTTATTTTTTTAAACTGTGACTCCACTCCTGAAGACAGTGAAATGTAAGGGTTACTGCACTCCTGGCTATAATCATCATGTCAGCTCTGAGTCAACTTGGGTGGGTGAATCACTGGGTTGTATGTGTCTAATGACCGCTGGAAGTGAGGTTGAGTGGAGACAGAGATTTCAAGAGTGAGGGTGGGATGAGGAAGAGCGCTGATGTGACTACAGCCTCTACTGGGTAGTGATCACAATGTGCGCACTACTGCAGACGGTCAAGGACAGAGCAAGGAGCAATATGAGGGAGTTAGTGGGCCATGCACTATGACAAAAGCCAACGGGCGAGAGGATGGAAGCCACGTAAACTCCGCAGCCAAGTTAAAACGCAACGAAACTGGGTTAAGAAACTAAAAGAATTCAAATTAGGCAGACGATTAGTAGTCTGTTAGAATGTTGAGGGTGTCTTCTCAAAGAAAAGATTAGCTCTAGTCTGGAAAAAAAATAACTGCGAGTGTCAAGCTTTAAAAAAAAATAAAGAAGAAGCTTAAAGGTGTGGAGACGCAGGTCTTGGCTGGAGTTTCGAGCCTTGCTTACCATGATTATTCTCAGGCTTAATTCTTCCGTCTGTCAAGTCTCCCTTTCCTGGGGAGGGGGCTCCCTTCTGAGGGCTCACTTTATACCTCAGCCTGCCTAGTGTCCTGTGCTTTTTAAGGAAGGGGTTACGTTTGAAATGACTGACCATCTTAAATGGGTGTCCTCTGGGTCGGCCCGGCCCAGCAGATGTGGAGTGTAACCTATTTTTATTAAACTCATTCTTTCCAAGGCGCTGGGGCCCCGTTTTGGACGCATGGGTTGAATCCTGCTTATGGTGCATGCGCTTAGGCGGCGCGTAGCAAGGTAGTCTCTTTTTCCGCGACTGTCCCTGAGTAGTATAAATGTGAGAGAGTCCGTCAAATAGTCCCTTAAGTTGGCTGCTATTGCAGAGACTACTCAGGGAAGGAACACTAGACTGGCTGGAGGAGCTCTGGGGTGAGTTAGCAGAGGTGGAGCTGCTGGACACCTGCGACGGGGGGCTAAGTCCCGGCAACGTGGGAGCGGGAGGAAGTGCAGAGGACGAGGGGGTTATCTTTTGAGTGGCGTCAGCGAAGGCAAACGGCTCTGGTGGCTTGGACAGTTTGGGCAGACCCATGTCTCTACAGCTTAACTGTTTGGCGGGCGACTCTACAGCTACAGCTCGCGAGCGACGGCCCACGGGGGAGGGGGTAAAGAATTTGGAAAGCCCATCGATAAGCCCTTTGGTTTTCTTGTTAACGGTGAGTGTAGCTGGGGTGGAGGTGGGCGTGAGGGGGGGAGTGGTGGTGGGGGTGGAAGTGGTGAATTGGGTGGCGTCGACCGCACAACAGGGGTCTGCAACAGCCAATCTGTCTCTGGCGTCCTTCACAGATGCAGCATGACCAGATGAAGGTGTGGAACAGACGGTAATCTTTTGACCCCTACCAGGTGACCCCCTTCCTCCAAGTGCTACCATGGAGCCGTCACCACTGGTTACAGACCTGCCGAGACAAGAAAAACAAAGTCTATTGTTGAGGATCCGATCTCAGTGCCAAAAGTGGAATGTAAGTACGCTTACTTTACGCTCTTACTCTACTGCATTTATCTGACGTGTACAGTCACTAGTTACAGGCAAAGCATGTGTACAACCGGGCAACAATATTATTAACTTGTTCAATATTAATCTGCGCTGCTTGCTGAATAATACTGAGAACTTCTACTGTGTGCCGGATCTCTTGAATTTAATCTTTATCTCGGCATGAGAAACAAATACTTTTCGGGAACGACTGACACATTTTGGAGCCAAAAAACAAAACAAACAAAGAAACAGGAAAAACCTCTGTGAAGTTAAATTGTGCGGCAGTAAATAAACGATAATTCATTTTTGATGAGAATATTTAGATAGATTTCACTGTTGCTTGTAACGACTTATTGTTTCCTTGGTGTGTTCTCATTCTCTGTAAAGAATAGTTTGAGTGTATTATAGTGTGGGTCTTATTTTACTACCATAATTTGAATCTGTTATGATAATATTTTACACACCAAAGTAGTACCTCAGATGTTTGTAACAGACAATTTGTTAATATCTGATTTTTCAACTACGTCACCATGTCCCCAGATCTTAACAACTCGAAGTACAATGAATACAGCGTTATCACCAATGAGAAGTGTTAATATTCAGATTAGCTCTCACTTACATTCTTTGTTTGAGCTTATTTCTGGGCCTTCCGATTGGCTTTGCATATCGACGTTTGATCTGATCGGCTTTCTTGTGCAGCAGTTTCTTCCCGTTCTCCTTCGGCCTGCAGACTTGGCAGATCCAGGTTCCTGGAGGGTGTCCAAACACAGAGAGTACCGTTTGGGGTGGGTTCATCAATTCAGAGGACATACAGTACATTCATTCGAAACATTTCCTTTAATACCGAAAGCTGGCGAGAATCCCGCCAGCTCAAAATGACAATCAATTACTCAGCACAAAGCGAAAATCCATAAGAAAAACATTGGGTCAATTCTCTGTCCAGTGAAATAGACTTCGTGTCAGCTTGTTGAGCAGAGCTATGTGACTTGTATGAATTGCCTGCCAAATGTCCTACTACAGTACGTGCACCATCATTACAAGCCTCGCTGTAGGGTCAGTACTGTAATCCAGAGATAGGAAATCTCCCCGGGGATGCTGAAATAATTTGATATGCATGCAAAGCTCCTAATAAGCCACCACTGCCTCTGTGTGTGCTGAGTGACAGCCCCATACGGCCGTCTGTGAAGAAAAGGCTTTGAAATGACAGCAGAGAGGGAAACAGAGAAGCCAGACAGTGTAAACACCTCACCTTTTGGCATTCTTGAAAGCGGCGGGTCGCAGCATTCCATGTGAAAGCCCCGATCACATGAATCGCAGAATAGCATCTCATCCTGAAAGGGAACAGCAGGCATGTGTAAAGGATGTCCCTGTTGCATACATGTAACACCTCCAGTCATTTAAAGTCTTTTGGAAAAATAAGCCCAATCGTGCACAAGAGAGGCTTTTACAAATCTGAGGGAAAACCAACAAATCCTCAGGGATGCACAAAATGAGATCTACCTCCGAGCCAACAACACTGAAAACGGTGTGTGTTAAGACGTATGTAACATTATACTTACAGCATTTTTCCCCTGTATTCGACAGGAGCTGCAGGTTTTGCATTCAATACACTGCCATCGTAATCTCTTCACATTTGAGGTTAATTCGGGTGAAAACTTCAGACATGACGGATGCCCTTTAGGAGCAATCGAAAATGCAGATTAGCACACCACATTTTTAACCAGCGTTGACTGTGTCACAGAGCCAGAGATAAGGCTTTTTCCATTTATTCGCACAGTAAGGTTAAATATTAACGTATTACCTCATCAAAAACAATGGTGTGCCTGTATGTCCACAACACTTTTTTTTCCCCCCTCCTGCCACAAGTTGTGTCTAAAAACAGTATGATCAAAACATCTGAGCCGCTAATTACAGATAATTTGATCCTAATGAGGCAGAAACGGTAGCAGCACTCATTCTAATGGAAGCCGATCCATGAAAGTCATGTAAAAGCTTGCCTTCTCCCTCACCCGGCTCCCTCTTATGGTTGTAAAACAGCTGTTTTACAGTGAGAGCACAATTTGTGTACACTACGAGCGGTTAATGAAAACCACCTCGACGCTACTTAGTCAAATTTGAGCTATAAAAATGTCACCGGGAGAACAATTCCTTACGGCATTTAAAATAATTGTTCAAACATAAATGACTCCTTTGCAGAGGTAATTTTATGGGGGGTTGGCAGTTTTGTCTGGAACAAAAGACCAGTAAAGGAAATGCCACCAATCTGCAGCGGGAAAAGGTTTGATCTTTGATCCGCCGTGCCTGCTGTGCTCTATAAGAAGGATCTGAATCGAGGGAGAATGACTTGGGAGATTTGAGATTCTAACAGTCACTTATGGAACATCTGCCCTTCTTGAGCCCGCTGAGGGTTTGCAAGCAATTTGGATCCCTCCAGCCACTCAATTTGAACATTGTTCTTCCATTAAATTCCTTAAAGGGAAGTGAAAAATGTGCGGCAGGAATGTGACATCTGCCCAACTGATGCTGTGAACCGCTGCTGCAAAGGGTGATAAGATGGCTTTGATAGCTCTGGTTATATAAGGCGATGGCAGGTAATTTGGCAAATCAATGAGGAGGAATGCTTTGTGTAAATATTGGATTTTTCTGTGTAGCCAAGTATAAAGATTTTTTTTTTTTTTTTAGGTATTCCCGGCATAAACACTTTCATCTACTTATAAACATTTGGCAAACTGAATTTGTAGAAAATGCACCGTATCATGCCATAAATCTAACTAACATGCTTAAGTTACAATCTCTCACTAACACAGCGGAATAATTCACAATTATTGTCAACTTTTACAGCTTGTGTGGTCCAAATGAATGCTTCCCAGCAAACTTAAGTTAAAAACTAGCAAGATTTTGTTCCACACATTGCATAGAAGACACATTTTATTTAATTTACATGATACTTTGCATATATATGCCATATTGTGATATATGTAATAGCTATTCTTCTAAATATTGCATTGATTTTGATCATACTGTCCACCACTCTTCCTGTCTGCTTGTGAGTCTTTGCTAACATACACATACTACACTTGTGTATAGAGTACAGGATGTTATATCTTGTGAGAACATCCAAAAACCGAAGGCGACTTACCACTGCTCCCACAGTCTGCACATGACAGCAGCTCTTCTGGCCGCTTGTCCCGATTTGACTCTTTCGTTCCGAGACAGAAACTGCATATTGGGATCGGGTCAACCCGGAGCTGGATAGGAAACACAAACAGAAACAAACTGTTTAAGAAACAGGGCACCGGGCTGTGTATCAAGTGCTTCAAAGCTGGCTTGTTCTCAGACATATTATCCTGTCAGGATTTTTATTTTCAATTTTCATATTGCTGGGTAAAGCACGATGATAAAAAAACAGTGTGGGATTTAATGAAATAGCCAGAAAAGTATGAAGTAGAAGCAAAAGCTCGGAGAATGAAAAAACAGAGTTGACTTCTCACAGACTAGGAATGAATAATAAATGAGTGTCATCCTTAGAGATATGCTGCGTTTGAGATCCACCTCCTTTATCCATTACATCTGAATGGGTAAGTGATCTTAGTAATCATAGTTTAAGGGCTTAATCCAATTCTTAAAGCTTGCACTCCAGTCTGAAAGGATTAACCAGCATGTAATCAAATTACCTCAATAATAAAACATGCTCTCATTGTTACTGCCGTGATCCACTGTAAATGTTGCAAGTCGCAGAACAAACACTCATTTAAGGGCTTACGGTTAAGTTCAGAAGAAGTAAAATATGAGCTCAAGGTTTAAGAGGATTTCCCCATTGATCACTCACAATGAAGAGAGGCTGACTTCACAGTGGAAAAAACTGGGGAAGACTTCAGTGTCGTCTCTACGTGAAGCAGCCAGTCAAAACATAACCAATCTTAGGCTGAAATCATGACCAGACTAAACTCAGACTGACGCAATTTGGCTTTCATAAGGTGTCCCTTAAAATATGAGATCATATACACAAGCCTCTGGAGGAGCATCAAACAAACTGCTGCCTCCTTCTCTTCTCTGCTTGAGAGGAAGTTCTTAACGGAAAATAACACTCACAGGGTGTGACCATAAATAACCCACCTCATCATCAGTTTACACACTAAGGCCTCGTCAATTGACTGGAGCTTTGAAGGGCACTCTAGGGATGCCCATAATTAGTTCCTGGTTTTTCGATGACGCAGATCGGCGTCCTGACCTCAACAAAATTTGCGACCTCCAGATCTCTATTGGTCGTGACCTCCTCCTGACCTACAGCTGAATTAAAGGAGATCTTGTTTTTGTGTTTTTGTCCGTCAACAAACACAAGACAGGAGCATCCTTTTTCGACCTGCCACACCGTCTAAATGAACCCCAGGGGGAAATGCAGCGAGAATACAGCGGGGATTTGGTCATTGTTCCTGGCTGTTGTATCAATTAGTTGTTACGGTGAGGGGGAAGCAGTTTACTGCCACATCAATGATTACTCTATTTTCCAACCTGCCAGGTCAATATTTGAAAGCAGGCTACTGGCATTAGGGGCTGACTGCTGCTCACACAGCTGTGATTATGGACATAAAAACATTGAAATGCTATTATGTGATGAGGCTGCACATGTAGGATCTAACACTGTAACTCAGAGGTAATAAGGGACTTTTATATTGTCTAAAATACAACTGGAGTCTTGTTGAACAGTCCTGGTCATAAGTATTCTTCAAGTTTGCAACTAGTACTGAAACACAGCAAAGTGCAGACAAAGTTTATCGCTGAAAATATGGTTTGAGAAAGCATCAGTCATCTAGGTCATTTATCAAGCTACACTGCCAAACATTCTCTGGTTTCAGTTTGATTTCTCTGTTTTATATTATTGTAAATCGAGTATCTTTTGGGTTTCAGACTCTTGGTCAGGCAACAAAACCAAATTAAAACCATCCTTAGTTGCAGCCCTACATAAAACCCTGATGTTTTGTTAACTGAGCTGCACAAAGTCTGTCAATTCAGGTCTCAAAGTTCCAATCACTCAGCGCAGAAACCTAAAAAATATTATCCTTGATCATAAGCCATCTAAAAAGATGTGACCAAAGGCGTTTGGAAACAAGTCCTCACTGTTGTGATTACTAAAAGAGTTATTACTTCATGTACAAAAAGAGTCATTTTTAGTGTGCTGCCTGCAGAGATTAACTGAAATCACTAAGTAAACAATTCAGTTAACAGGCCTTAAAACTCTCTAAAAAACTGGTTAGGGGCTGACAAACATCATAAATATGACTTCTGCAAGAAACATGTCGATACAAGCCGGAAGAACTAATGTAAAGTTGAACATTAATAAGACATCGGTGCTAATATGCAGCCCGTGCATGCTGCTGATGAAAAACTCAGAGCTTTTTTAATAAGTCTTCACTTCATAACATAAGTCTCCGCTGACTTGAGCTATGAAGTCTAATCCAGGAACTGGAGAATTAATTTCCATCAGGAATATTCTTAGGCCTGGTGATCAAAACCGATAGTAATTTGCAATCTGCACAGCAGAAAAATGCAAAAAAACAGAGAAACAAACACAGCTGAAGAGATGCTGATGATTTACTTGGGGATTCTAAATTAAGTACATTACAGGAAATTATGCTGCTTCAAAAGAGCAGGCTGTCCTGAGTGAGGGGGTGGGGTCCTATTAGAAAACTGCTGGTAGAGAAAGAGAGCGAGAGAGAGCTCAAGTGGTTGCATAACGCAGCAGGGAAAAAAAAAAAAAAACTCTCATTCCTTGCCTTTGTTCCTGCCAGAGTCTCTTCAGAATCTAATAAACTCTAAACCAAGACTGCTCTTTTTTTTTTTTTACCTCAAAGTATCTCTTATTCTCAACACACACACACACATGCGCACACACACACTCGTTCTTCAACAACCGAACAGGCAGAGCTGTCTCATCCTTTGAAGTGAACGGTAAACCTGGACTGGGCTAGGTGATGTCATCAGGCCGGGAGCAATAGGTTGAAATGTTCCAAATGGAAAACAGCAGGCCTTCCTCAGCTATGAGAACCATCGCAGGACACTGTGTCTCTAAACAGTTCTCAGTTTCACTTTTGGCCTGACCACAGACACAGTCACAGTTGTGGCTGCAGTATCAAGGTGTCACTTCCTGATTATTCACTGTGAAACTGGTGGGGGAGCAGGGTGACATCTCTATAGCTTGATGCTGCTAGCCGCTTCAGCTGCATAACTTGTGCATAAACTATTAGACCGCACTTCATCTTGATAAGCCTCAACACACGATCTGCAGAAAAAAAAAGGAGAAAAAAAAAAGCCTTTCACAACAAACTATCTAGATGACTGTACAACTGTGCATGTCAGGGCCGCACAATAAAAAACATTTTCCATTAAACCACCTTCCGGTGCTTCACGGTGTCTTAAAATTGCAACGCAAGAACGAAAGTGCTGTCCTTTTTACAACCATTTGACTGCAGTGTGTGTTATAGCTAAGCACCAGTAATAGAGATACAATCCATGCAAACTAGATACCACCCCTGAGGTACCAAAAGCAGCAGAAGCAATGCAACCTGGAAGTTTGTTTATATGGTTTTATTTCCTCTCTGGGGCATCTCAGTTAGCTCAAAGGTCATAATAACTGCATGCTACTTCAGCTGCCATTTCTCTGCACTATTCATGAAGACTAGTTTATGCTCATTACCAATAAAATATCCCAATGCTCTGCTTCTCACAAGACAGCCAGCCACATCCCCTAAGGTCATTAGGCTAGAGTTACATAACCTGTGGAAAGCCTACAGCAGAATGCCTACCACACACTGTCAGCATGACTTTCTGATTATCCAAGCTCTCTTATTATGGAGACCAAAAGCAACACAGCCCCATAAGGACACACTCTAGATGGCGTTGTTTCAGACACACCAAGACAGAGTCCCAAAGATTAAGACCACAATCGTAAAATTTCGATCACGCAAATTGTGCTCAGTGGTGGCCCAAACTTTCCCATCCTCCATGCTAATGATATCATGGAAATGCCACCATTAAACTCCCAAGAAAAGTCTTTAGCTCTTGCAAAACAAAGCCACACTCCAAGTTAGAGATGGGTAAGAAGGTTGGGATCAATCAGCCTTCATATTTAGCATTAATAAGATTATTTTACTATTGTGGTCATTCCTTTAGGGCGACACCAGCGTATGACAGTCCAAAGTCCAGGGTAACATGGGGATAAAGCATGAAAAGAGTGAGAACGCAGATGCCGAGGTGTGTATACCTGGTCTTGCTCATGAGGGAGGAGTGTCACTGACGACAGGACCAAGGGGGAAGCACCTGGACACCTGGAGCCTCTTCCCTCTGCACTGCCATGGCTGAGCTTATACCGCGGGCCATTTTTTAACAACCTGCCGTTGTTAACCGACCGCTTGGCCGCCAGCCGTAACCTCTGTCGGAAAGCAGGGTTATCAACAATGTTTGAGAGGTCATCCTGGTTCCTCAGATACCTCTCGATGTTCTTTAGTGAGGAGCCATGGGTATCATCCAGGCCCTCGATGGCCCTCTTAAGTATTTTATTCCAATCAATATGGCGCAGATCGCTTGAATTCCATATAGATTCCTTTGATGGCACAGATACATTTGCAGGCGGGATTGATCCAACTCTCCCGGGATTTCCTGGGTCCTTGTAGGAGGCGCTCCCCTTATTTGTAACCTTGAGAATAGAGCCATCATGAACACTTAATTCCAACTGCTCAAGGACGGTCTTCTTGTCCAGTCCATGCGATGTGGCCACTGCATGACATATTCTCTCCTCTGAGGGCCTCTGCTTTTGCCTTTTGATTTTCTGTATTGCTTCAAGAATCCACTCCGTGTACAGAGGGTTTGCAAGTTTTACCATGGTTGAACAATTAGACTCACAAAAATGTGATCCATACAGATTCCCCCTTTCTGCTGCTGAACACTGGATACATCCACATCCTTAACAAGATCAAAAAAAAGTTATGTTCCACACACCAGCATCCGCATATTTCTTCTCAATCCTGGGTATCTGACATTGAACTTCAGGAAAAGTTGGCACGAGTAAATTCCACAATGGTAGCTGACCAGGAGCTTTTATTTATTCAATCCCAGATCAAATCTATAAAAAAAAAGAAAAAAGAAACAAATGGGTCAAATGCATTTGTAAATTACAACCTCCACTGTAATTACTAGTCATTTCCTCTTATTCACATTGTATAAACTAGCTTCTAGCATGTTTGACTTATATAGAGAGAGGCTAGAGGAATGCAGGACTTTAAAGATGTGTTAAAACATGAGAAACAGATGGATAAAAACAGATGCAGGAGCTGTCATAGTTGCTAAAGAAATTCGAGTGACTTAATCCATGTTCTGACAACATAATCCACACACCAAACCAGATGTCCATTTAAAAACAAAAAACAAAAAAAAAAACTTTTCAGACATGATAAAGCTAACGTTAACTGTAAACTTCTACCGAGTTCTTGAAACAATCTATATATATTAAAAAAAAAAAAAAAAAACAGTCGACGTTTAAAATGTGTCGACATGGAAAACAACGTCACCGTAACATTTTCTGTTATACACACATAAACACGAGTTGATTTAAAAAAAAACATTAAAAAAAAAAGACGTTATACGTTTTTTTAAGTTTAACCGTTAGTTGTCCGCACGCGACTTTTGACAGCTCGACGTCCCGAGCTCAACGACTCCCAACTGATCACACGGCGCGAGCGTTAATGACAGATGTATATCAATGCCCTCACTTCCTTTTTGACAGCTGCCGTTAGACGTTTTCTTAAAAAAAAAAAAAAAATTATAAAAAAATAAATAAAAATCGTACGTGTTCAAAAACCCCACCGGAGCCGTTACACGAAAAGACAACAACATAACTAAACGTTAACACCTAGAGTTGTGTTCCGCTGAGTTGAGCAGATAAATGACAGTGTTGCCAGCATTACTGATGTCACCTAAACAGTCGCCATTTTGTTACAATGTTGTAGTTTACATGAATCCGACATGACGCTGATTACAATCCAATGGAGTCTCATTAAACCTTACCTACACTAATGTGCCCTCCCTAGCAACTTCAATATTGGCTGTAAAGACAAGATCCGATTTCTGGTTTGATAAAGCACATGTCAATCTTTATGTATGAGCTCACTCTAAGAGGCACGGCACTGGCTGTATGATCTGTCACTTCACTCAATTACCCGCCTCTTAAGGTGCTTCAGTGATGAATCGATATCATTTACCTCCAACACTCGTAATATTTGAACTTAAAGCTCTAACTGCGGCTACGGGACATTATTAACTTTAAGTACACCATAACGAGCGTTAACTGTCTGGGTAACAATTAAACGAGATGAATATTTAACCTCATTTGCAAAGCGTTTAACACCGGCCCACCTTTACTTAGATTCCTCCTTGAAACAGTTGGTTACACTTGAAAGTGATTTGGAACATTTTAGACTTTAATTGGCTGTTTGTTAAATCTATCATTTCTTTGCATTTAATAAAAAAAATAAAAACATGCAAAGGCTCAAGCGTTTGATTTAAAGTAAAAACACATTTCATTTATATATATATGTTTGTTATATCATCCCAGGTAGCATATCAAAGATTCCTCCTGCAGGCTAAAATGTGTCTAAGCTATCGCCTTTTTTTTTTTTTTTTTTTTTTTACCCCCTCCTTCTTTATCTTCCTCCACCTTTTTTCTCCTCCTCATTATTTCCCCGAGAGGAGCCGTTAATTCTCCTGATATTTAACATTTTAAACTTACGTTAAATTGAGAGCGATAAATAAACGAGCTACCAAAAGTATGTTTTTTTTTCCTCCTCTCTCTCTCTCTCCTTGCTCGCTTCGTCTTGCCAACGAAAATTATTAACGTCCTGTGTATGTGTGTGTGTGTTTCGCTGTGCAATGATGGCATGACCCTCTTTTATCACCATTAACTATCAAATATCTCCCTATGAGGGGGAAAATAGTGAGCCCTGGAGAGAAAAGAGACGTTCAGAGGGGAATACAAGTTAACACGACTGCTGGGAGAGTAGCTCCTTCATCACTGCTTCTCAATTATGTATCGCTAGTTTTTTTAGCTCCCCCATTTCTCTCAGCTTCAGCTCCGCTCTCGTTTTCCATATTTTTAGGAAAATTATACACGCCTTTTTTTATTTCTCTCTGGATGGATTTTTATTTTTTTTACCACCAAGGCGGTTTTTTGTTACGTTACACAAACAGCCCTTACCTATGTAATCTACCACCACCAACACCAACGCCGTGGGCGAGAAGACACAACAAATTAACGAGCAAGTTTCATGCAAGGATGAACGTATAACTAGTATGAAAGAAGGAAAGGAAGAGAGAGGGAAAGGAGGAAAGAGGAAAAGAAAAAGGAAAAGGAAAAAAAAAACGAGGGCACACACAGGCTACCGTAAATATTTGCTGGTAGTTTACCTCTTCAAGTTTTTCCCCCCCTCGGATACTCCTCTTCATTATCGGGGAAACGTCGATGGATAAATGTGCGGCGACATATCCGAGCGATTTCGTGGGATTTGATCTCTTTTTAAAACGAAGGCTGAAAAGCTTGCGCCGAGACATGGAGAGGACCTGATAACAACTAATTGAAAGGTTAATCTACATAGCAGCCTGTGACAAAGTGGTACCCTCCCCCTTCTTCTTCTTCCACTGTAGACATCCCTACTTCAGTGTAGTGGAGCGGACCGTCGCCCCTTTAGTGCGCTCCTACAATGATATTGTCAATTTCACTTTTTCCCCCCTCCATCAACATGTCCAGTGATGAGCCAAGAGAAACATTTTTTTTTTTACACTTACACATATCTGCTGAATTAGTCTCGGTAGGGTACATAACACTTTTATGTCTATTAACCTTTATTCCCTATGGGCATCGTCTGCTTAAATGTGATTGATTTTGACATAAACACATAAATCCAGCTTTTATTTTGAAAAAAGAAAA